>NC_056732.1:736044466-736166966 GCF_019279795.1 Protopterus annectens
CAAAAAACAGTAGTTGCAAGCAAATACACCATAAAAGAATACCCCAATCAGGTTGTATGAGGAGGTGTTAGCCATTAGGCCTGTCCCAAGAGGGGAAGGAGGGAGGGAAACCTGGACTGCAGCTGTATTAGCACTCGAACATCTACATTTATGGTAGGTACAAAACTGTACTATGTTCATCGTGCATACAGCTGCAGTCATAACAGATGGGTAGAATCCCAAAGCTAAAAAAGGGGTGGTAGGCACTAGGTGGAACTAGGAGGAGCCAGGATGCCCTGCAAGACTGCAGTGGCAAAGTCTGCTCTAGATTTGGAGTATAATGGTAGATGATGGTGCTTGGAGAAAGTATGTGCAGAACTCCAAGTGGCAGCTTCCAAAATAACTTTGGTAGGAACCCCCCTGAGGAAAGCTGCAGAGGTAGCTGTGACCCTTGTGGAGTGAGATCCGATGCCTGCAGGTACAGTTTTACCATGAAAAGAGTAACAAAAGCGTATGCAGTGGGCTATCCATTTTGAGATTGTCTGTTTGGAAATAGGCTTCCCTTGAGCTCCTATAGCATAGGACACAAAGAGTTGCTCTGATTTTCTGAAAGGCTTTGTTCTGTCCAAATAATAACGTAGCTGTCTGTGAATGTCCAAGGAATGTAGTAGTCTCTACCCTTTGTTTTGAGGATTAGGGTAAAAGGTAGGCAAGTGGATAGCCTGATTCAAGGCTACCCTGGATCCTACCTTTGGCATAAAGGAAGGATTGGTTCGTAAGGAAACTCTGTCCTGATGGAAAAAGATGAAAGGCTGCACAGCCATGAGGGCTTGTAGTTCCGAAACCCTGCGAGCTGAGGTGATAGCCAGCAGGAAGGCAGTTTTCCAGGACAAATATTGCAGTTCTGTTGAAGCAACTGGCTCAAAAGGAGGCAAGGTCAGTTTTTCTAGAATGAAATTGAGGTCCCAAGCAGGTACTGGTTGTTTCCTTGGGGGTTTTATATTTTTAGCCCCTCTGAGGAACTGTCTTAAGAGGGGGTGAGAGAATAAAGGAGGATCAGTGTTGTACTCTGCAGAAATGGCTGAGGCATGGATTTTGATGGAGGAGAATGAAAGTCCACTGCTTAACATCTCAGCTAGGTATTGTAATATTTGAGGTAAATTCAGTATTCCAGGATTGTGGCCCTTTTTCTCATTCCAGGCACAAAACCGTTTCCATTTTGCGGAGTAGGCTTTTCTAGTAGAAGGTCTTCTGGCCTCCAAAATGACATCCTGCACCTCTCCTTGGAGAGTAGGATCTGTTGTGATTTTAAGGAATCTTCCATGCGGCTAGATTGAGTGTTTTCAGCTGACAAGAGTTTTGAAGTTGTGCTGAGTCAGTAGAAGAGGCATTAGAGGCAGGATCCAAGGTGGCGAATGCGTCAGTCTCCTCAGGAGTGGGTACCAGTGTTGTCTTGGCCAGTCTGGAGCAATGAGAATCATCTTTGGTCTGTCTGCTCTGGTTTTTAATAGAACTTTGGGCAGCAGAGGAAGAGGTGGAAAGGCATAAACTGTCATTGTTGTCCAACTGAAAGAGAGTGCGTCCACTTTCCAGGCCTGTGGATGAAAGGTCCTTGAGCAGAATTTTGCCAATTGGTGATTTCTGTGGGAGGCAAAGAGATCTATGTCTGGCCTTCCCCATGCTTGAATTATCTTTATAAAAACTTGAGGATGCAACTTCCATTCGTGTGGATCTGTCATATTTCTGCTTAGGTTGTCTGCCAGTGTGTATTCCTTGCCTGGCAGGTACTGTGCTTGAAGCTCGATTTGTAATTCCAGAGCCATGTTCCAAAGAGACATGGCTAGCCTGCATAGAGGGGTATGAATGGGTTCCTCCCTGTTTATGTACCACATTACTGTGGTGTTGTCTGTCCTTATCAATAGCTGGCCTGGATGCAGTAGGTCTTTGAAAGCTATAATAGCATTTATTACTGCTAATATTTCCTTTTGATTGATGTGTAGGTGCTTTTCTTTTTGGGACCATTTGCCCTGAATGCACCGATCTGTCATGTGCGCCCCCCAGGCGTAGTCCAAGGCGTCTGTTGTGATGCCGATTTGCTTGAGGCTTGCATAATGGGAGACCTGTGTTTCTTTGGCATGCTTGAGCCCACCACAGAAATTCCTTTTGAAGACATGGAATCAGTGGTATTATTGTTTCCAAACTGTGGCTGTGTTGAGACCATAGGTTTTTTAGGTACCACTGAAGTTTCCTCATATGCAGCTTTGCACATGGGATTAGTAGAATGCAAGATGCCATGAATCCCAGAGCCTGCAGGATTTTCCTTGCAGTCAGCCTGGTGAAAGTTGCCAGTTTTCTGAAGTATTAAGTTAGTTGCCCTTGTTTCTCTGGCGTGAGGTAGGCCATCTGGGTGTTGGTATCCAAGCTGGCACCCAGGAAAATTATTGTTTGAGAGGGTATTAGCCTTGATTTCTTTTTGTTGACTGTGTATCCCAGAGAATTCAACAACATTATTACAGACGCCAGATGTTTCAGAAGTATGTGCTTGCTGTCCGCTTGGATCAGGCAGTCGTCCAAATATGGGTATATTGAAGTCTGCAGTAGGCAATTACTGATGCCAGGCATTTCGTGAACACTCTGGGCGCAGTAGATAAGCCAAAGGGCAATGCAGAGAATTGATAATGTGTTGAACCTGCAAGAAATCTGAGGTATCTTCTGCAATCTTGTCTGATTGGGACATGCAGGTATGCGCCTCCTTGAGGTCCAATGTTACCAGCCAAGACTCCTTGCCCAGCATGGGAAGAAGCTGCTGTAATGTGAGCATCTGTAATGTGAGCATCTTGAATTTTGGCACGAGTAAAAATGTGTTTAGGATGGATAGGTCCAAAATAAGTCTCCAATCTTTGCCATTCCTTGGTACCAGGAATAGTCTGGAATAAAAACCTTGACCCTGTTCTTGTGCAGGTACCTCTTGAATAGCTTTCATGTCCATGAGATCTGAAATTTGTTTTTGTGCCTCTGCCCTTTGATTGTGTGACAGGTTTGGCATGCCTCTCATTTTTGGAAGGGTGTGAAAGTGGAATCTGTAGCCTCTGTCTATAATGTCCAGGATCCATTTGTCTTTTGTAACAATATGCCAATTTTGTCCGCCTAGAGGTGCTGCCATTTGAGCCTTGCTTGGCATGCAAAGTGGAAAGTCATTGGTTCTGCTTTCTGAATGGCTGTGAACTATCCTCACCACCTCTTTGTGTAGGTGCTTGCCATTTTCTGCCTCTAAATGATCCTTGAGATTGCCCTCTACCCCTCGGGCGCCTGTATCTACCTCTTTGGGGTCTGTCCGCGGCTGGAAAGGACCAATTTTTTGAAGGCCAATTTCTACTGAAACGTGGAGGTTGTACCTGTAGGAAATCTTTCACTGTTTGCATTGATTTTGCATTTTCCTCCAGTTTCTTTTAATACCTCCTCAGCTTTAACACCAAACAATACATCTTTTTGCAGAGGTGCATCTAGTAATTTAGCTTTGACATGATCTGGTAAGATTTGCTCTTTGAGCCAAGCATGTCTACATATGACTGATCCTGTTAACAGCAGCTCTACATGAGGCCTCTAAAGCATCAAAACCACATTGCAAGGTATGTTTACCCACTTGTTCTGCACTATGTAACAAATCCTGCAACTCCTTCAAGTCTGGTTGTTCAGGTTGTGACATTTTGCTTTTCAACTGTGATAACAGAAACTGTTGGTACTTTAACATATAGAACTGACAGTTTAATGTCCTCATGGTTAAGGTGGCCGAGGTGTATACCTTTTTCCCCCACCTTTCTAAAGCTCTGGAATCTCTCTCTGAAGGTAATGGATTTTTAGCAGTGGAGGCCTTAATTCCCTTAGGACCCTGTGAAATAGTTTCTGTGTAAGCCGCATGGCTTTTGTATAGGAATTGGTGTGAATCAGGAACCCGGTAATACCAGACAGGCTTGACTGGAGCTGGAGGTAAAGAATCTGGGTTAAGGCAGGCCTCCGAATACACATCATCTAGTATGTCTAAGACAGGAGGTATAGCCAGAGGCCTGTGCTGAGGGAGCAAGAGAAAATCCCTAAGCCTTTTCTTGGTACTTTCTGAGTACTCTTGACCTTCCCAGTGGAAGTGTTCCCTCATAGTATGTAAGGTTTCCCCAAAGGAGTAATCCTTGGGGGGGGGGTGTGACAGAGGGAATGGACTCCTCTACATCAGAATCTTCAAAAGAGGAGTTTGAATGTTCCTGGTCTTCAGAATGTTCTGAAATAATGGAGGCCTGGTCCGAGGAAGGGGATTCTTCTTCCACTCTGGGCCTTTTGTCCAGGGGGGGTTGAGAACCCCTGATAAGAGTAATCAAATCCTCAGCCATTTTGAGCATCTGCTTTTTAGGCATGGGGCCTTGAGAGGGGCCCTGTGGAGCTTGTCTTTTAGTATGCATGGCTGCTTTAGACTTAGTGAAAGCCTTGATGGAAAAAGAAGAGGAAGGCCTGAAGACACCTTGAGAGGTAGCAGGCCTGTCTGAACTCTGAGTTTCACTGCCAAGAGTGGCTTCGGTATCTGTAGCCGGGGTATGGGCCGAAGAGCCTGCGACCTCGGGCACAGAAGACACTGCCAAAGAAGTGTCATCGGTAGTCAGGGGCTGCGTAGGCGCCTCGCTGAGAACCGGACCACCTGTAGTCGGCTTTGGCGTGGTGTCGGTAGAAGTCGCGGACCTCGTATGTCGGTCTTTATCTTTGCGTCTTTTACTCAAAACTGGAGTCAGAGTATCCAACGACAAAAAGTAATTAAACTTTTTGCCAAAATAGTGTTGGGCGAACTCCGCCCGATGCTTAATAGTGCGTCTTTTGAATGTAGCACAAAAACGACAGGCCGAGACGTCGTGGTCTGGGCCTAAGCAAGGAATGCAGAGGGAATGAAAATCCTTATGCGGTATTTGCTTCCCACATGAAATGCAATAATTAACTTTGTCTGACATCGGTCTGAGGCAAGAAAAGTTTCCCCAACGGGGTACTTAGCTTTCAAGAAGACTTCGGTTGAAAAATATTCGTAATCTCAGGAGCTGGCCGACCGGCACTTGCGAACTGCGTCTGCTTCGGGCACCGCACGGCAAGAAAGACTGAAGAAAATGGCGTTGGCTGGTTCTTTTATACCCCTGACGCACTGACGTCAGGGAAGAAGCGACGACATCCGACGCCGAACCTAGACTTCGGAATTCGGCCGACCGAGGACCTGCCTGATGGCAGGAAAACCCATCTGACTGCAGCTGTATGCACGATGAACATCCACCCCTCCCAGATACTTGAAGCTGTTTACCTGTTATATAGAGAGAGAGATAGAGATATATAGATATAGATATATGGGTCCGTTTCTTAATTTTGTAACACCAAAATCTCGAGTTTCAGAGTATCGAGCTCGGAATCTCAAGATCTTGGAATCTTAGAATTAAGACCCCCTCCAAAAAAGCAGTCAACACATCACATGCACCCCCACCCCCCGCTACTTAAATATATCAACTCTGAGATTGCACTACAGCGAAGAAGAGGGAAATCTCCCATTCCAAGCGGTTTGCCAATCTCCATTCTTTATTTTGAAGTTTTAAAACTTCGATCATATGGTCTCTGATCATATTAATTTTGAAGTTTTAAGTTTCGAAATTCTGTAGGGGACCCATATTTGTGTGTGTGTGTGTGTGTGTGTGTGTGTGTGTGTGTGTGTGTGTATATACATACACACAATCTACATTATATATACATACATACATATGTATGTATATATAATATAGATTGCATATATAATCTAAATTGGACACACACATACATATATAACTTCCGCGGTGGTGCAGCGGTAGCATTGTTGCCTCACAGCAAGAGGGTCTCCCGTTCGATTCTCAGCTAGTGTGTGGGGAGTGCCTTCTGTGTGGAGTCTGCATGTCCTCCCTGAGGTCGGGTAGGCGTTCGAAAGACATGAGTTGAATGGGTGTGCCTTCATTGAAGGCTGGGCATCAGGGTGGCAACTCGACACCATAAAAACCAACTGCCAATCATTAGCGGACCGGAGTTCCGCTGTGGTGACCCCTAACCGGGAAAAGCCGAAAGACAAACTACATACATATACATATATGTGTGTGTGTAGAAAACGTGTACTGTTCATTGGGGTCTAATGGCCCCCAAACCCCAAATGACAGGAAGGCACTTACAACTGTGTAAAGTGGGAGGTGGCCCCTTGTTGAACATTTGTGGCCATCTCTCACTGGCATTAAGGTCAGTAATACCCATTACAATTTCATTTTTTATACTTTATTCTTTTTAAAGCTCAGAAAGTATAGCAGTAGAACAACTTCAAAAAAAAAAAATGTCAAACTTAACTCACAGCACCATTCGGATGTCAGTCAAGTTGGCACTGCCCACATCTATGCAAAGTATGATGGCGTGTCTTAATATAAAGAATCACTGGAAAACTGGCAATAGCGAACTCAGAACTACAAAAAGTTTTGAACTTTTATCAATAATTTAATGAACCCCCAGTTCAAAAGTTTACAGATTGCAATGAAAAATCCCTCCATGCACCCCCATAAAATCAGAGAAGAGTTTTCCCCATCATGACTTTTTTTTACTTAGCAATGTTCAACTATACTATAATAAGATGCAAAAAAAAAAGTATGTAAAATAGTCCATACTTTGATAGCAGATCTTAAACAAGTTATTACACTAACTTTCAGTGAATACATTTATAAACAAATCACATTTGCTTGGAAATGGTCAATAATTTATAATAGGCATACCTGGTTGAACTGGGCATGCTTTTTGTTCTTTCTTATTGCGCTGGATTGGCACAGTTCCATCAGAGGAATTCACACTATTATGTTTCTTTTCAGAGTTATCTTCATTACTAGCAGAAAACACTACTGGGTTACTTTCCGAGTCAGATGGGATCTTAACTGGAGATGCTGACTGGCTACTGGGGCAACCAGTATCATCTAAGCAAAATAAAATGGAAATCCTCATTAACTTACAACAGTCCAAATAAATAAAATAGAGAGACACTTTTAAATACCTCAATTTTAAGTTCTTTACCAGTATCTTTTTTAATACAACTCCATTTAATTAAGATTAACAGTTGGTAATTATGTGCCCTCAAATAAACATTTTGAGGCTCTTCAGCTATCACTCTCTCTAGCTAACTTTTTAAAATATTTTCCATACACCAATGGGTATATACAATAAAATACTAGAGCTGCATATATCTCTTGAAGTTTGTCTTGACAACAGTTCACAGAGAATCCAGTATGTTTCCTATGATTAAACCTGTGAAATTTCAACTTGAATAAAATTATGCAATGGGCTAGAAAACAATACAACTTTATAAAATGATTTTCTGTTGTGAAACTCAAACCACCAAGTACAGCCTAAATTGTGTCTTTGCAAATGCTGTTATATGCATCAACTAATGGCCATACATGTTATTAGGCAAAGTACAGTTGTACAATTAACACTTACCGTAGCAGATTTTCTAGTAGATCACTGCTCAAGTAGCCCAAAAATACATGGGTTACATCCCTACTAAAGATATGAACACTGGTCAGCTTTCCAAACTTATGGCACTTTCAACACACCCAAACTTGCCACTGGCTTACACAGAGCCATACAAAATGCAGTTTGGGTGCCAAAAAAGCTTTAAGAGCTTTTCTGCCCTACGAAGGATGCTTCAGCCCTGAAAGGAAAAAAAAATGGTAGGAACAATCAAACAAAACCAATGTTAAAGTATATACACAAGATACAAGGATACATACGTCCACACCTTGGCAAACATCCAAATAATAGGTCCGGTGGGACAGCTGCTACAACAGTGTTCTATTAGAACATCTACTGTTAAGTTTATTTACACAACTGTACTACTTTTGACATTTAGATTATTGCTGCAGTAGCCTAAGCTACATGTGTAGGTTAACACGGCTTACAAATGCATAAGGAGGAGGAAAGGAATTAAAGACTCCAGGAGCGCCTATAGAATGGCTCCTAGCAAAACCTGAACTCCACCTGGAGAAGGAATTCAGTTTATAATGTTCTGTGAAAGTATGCACAGAAAACCAAATTCTTGACTCCACCCATTTCCAAAGAGCCAAAGAAAAAGCCAAAACCCTAGCAGAGTGGGCCCTAACCCTGCCTGGAAGTTACTTATGGTAAGTACAGCAAAAATAGCAAGAGGCAACCATCTCAGAAAACGTCTGCTTTCACGCTGGTTATCTCTTTTTTCTTACCTTCATAGGAAACAAACAGCCAAGCTTTCCTGAAGAGTTTTATTCTATCCAAGTAGTGTCTGAATGGCATGTAGATATCCATGGTGTGTTGAATTTTTTCCCCCTTATTTTTAAGTTCTAGGAAGATTAATGCTCCGGCTTACAGCAAACTGTGAAATTGCTTTGGGCATAAAGAAAGGATTTAGTTCTCAGAGAGAAACTCACAGAAAATGAGGTAGGGTTGGCTCACCATAAGCACCTGTAGATCAGACACCATTCTAGCAGAAGTCAGAGCAATGAGCAACACCGTGTTCCATGTTAAGGACTTTAAACCAACTCATAAGGCTGACTTGAAGGGAAGTGCCACTTTCTCAAGCACAAAGTTAAGATCAAGGAGCTTATTCTCATTTTGTAGGTGGACGTATATGTAAGATCCCTTTACAATGCACGACTTGGGGACCCAAGGGCAAACAAGCAGAAACTGAATAATTATTAATCTTGATAGAAGAATAGAAAGGTCATAGAACACCAACTCTCACAATCTAGAACCAGAGGCAACAGGGCCAGTTTCTTACAATGGCATTGATCTTTTCCATTTGATCATAAAAAATGATTTTCTAATAGCATCATTTTTTTTTTACTTCCTTTAATACTCATTGCATGTCCTCAAAAAAAAAATGCATAAAAACTATCATCCAGGTAGTCAGTATAAGTGTTTTCAGGCTGGGGTACATCAAACAACCCTGTTTTGTGTGAGTAAACCAGTCTGTAGGAAAGCTTGTGGTTGGCCAGTTTCCACAAAAGGGAAAACCAATGTTGCCTGGGCAGAGAGTCACCGCCGCTATCTCTGGAGAGGCCCACAGAATCTTTAGAACGTCTCTGTGCATCACTGGAAAGGGCGAAAAAGCATACAGGAAAATTACCATCCATGAGACTGAAAAGGCATCTGCCTTCCAGGCCTCTTCGAAAGAAATCCTGGAGCAGAATCTGTCTGTTTTGAAAGGCAACAAACAGATCTCCTAAAGATGTTGCCCACAGCTTGCTCAATTGATTTAAGACCCTTGGGTATAGTTTCCATTCATGAAGGTCTGTTCTGGTCCATCTGACCTTGTCTGCTACAATGTTTAGCTCTGATGGGATGTATAAAGCCTGAAGAGTCAAACTAAGCCAGGATGCTACTTGCAAGGCAATGATATCCCCTTTGTAGACTTGTTAAGATCTGGTACACCACATTTATATACCAGATCACTGTAGTATTATCTGTGATAACTGGCAGAGTTCCGGACCAGAGACTATTTCAAGCCTTAAAAAGCACTTGTCACTTGCAAACATCCCTTTGACGTGTGTTTTATTTGTCCTTCAGACCTTCCACTTTAAATCCTTTTGAAACTAATCCTCAAAGCACACATTTAAAAGCAGAAAACAATCCCCTAGCAAATCCCAACAAGTCTTCCCTGTCCATAATTAAAGCTACAGGAGAAAAACATGTTTACGTTTTTGATTTTTCTTTCTGGAAGACATCGTGGAAAGGGACCAAGCTATAACAGCAGCACTAGCCTGATAATCAGGCACAACAGAGATTGGCAAGAGTGGTGCTCTCATGCATGGTAAATGGAACCTTACAGCCACAGTGGATGTGGCAACCTTCCAGTACTTAGTGGCCTCACAAGGAGTTACACCAGCACAACCATCAACAGATGATGAGTGGTCTAAGTAACCAGTTTTGGCCACAGTAGTCACCACGAGTGACTCAGGCTTTGATAGAGCTGGCTGGACACCTAAAGACTCCTTAACAACTTTCTTCTTCTTCTTGTGCACATGAGAAGTCAGAACAGTGGAGTCTGACACTAACTCCATGTTCAAGCTGGGAAGGGGACCTCACAAGCAAGTAGAGGACCAGTGTGAGTTGGTAAAAACTGGCAAGGGAAGGCAAGGTTATGAGGTAAAAAAAAAAAATTACTTTTGACAGTCCTCAAAAGCTTAAAATTATGTCCCACAAATACTTAACTCTGCACAAAAACAAAAATTTCAACATTTTTACACAGTTGGTTCTCACAAGCAGAACATTAAAATCCCTTCAGAAAAATCAGTCTATTAAAACAGTCCTATTATAAAACAAATGTGTAGTAAAACAAAACAAAAACAGATTTTTCACAGAACAATTTTGTACTGTAAGATTTTCTCCAGAAAGACTTCTCAGCCCTGAAAGGATTGATAGCCAACCATCAGTTTCAGGAAGTCTGCATTGGTTAAACACTTTTGCAGCAAGAAAGCTCCGATTATTTTTAGTGCCCAAACTGCCATTTATTTGGCTCTGCTAGAGCCAATGGCAGTTTGGGAGAGTGGAAGGTGCCCTGAAGCTGGCCTGTGGTCATATCCTAGGAATATGATATAACCCATATAGATCACTGTTGCAGGAGTCTAAGCTAGAATTTGAGCATCACTGTTTTTGCCTTCATCTACACCACTAATACAATGACTAAGCCTTCTATCCCCTACTCAGGAGCAACAGTTGAATGCATCTACCAATTTCAGTTGAAAAAACAACAAAACACATCAGCTTCCTCACTCTCCACCACAATCCCCTTGACACCTTGCACAATTCAATGGCAACAGTTACTTTTAATGTACATTGATACTGGAACATCCTCACCTTCTATAATCAGGTTACTGAATTTTCATATAGGACACATTTTCATTACACTTGCACATCACATCAGTTTTATTTCTTAGTATTTACTTTTCACATCAGTATTATTTCTTAGTATTTACTTCTCAAAGGGGTACTTTTCCGTTATCGGGCAACAGTTTAAACGCGGTTAGACAGCTCCGAATGTACACACTGTATTCACAGCTTCTCAACCACATTTACATTGTTTGCCCGCTAAAAGAATAGTTAAAAAAAATTCTTGATAATGTGAAGCCTTTTCTCCATACACACAAAATACAAATGTCCAAATACACATACGTGCACATATAGTCATTGAGCCGTAACGGTAGGTGAAAAGATGCAGTCATCATCCTGGAAACAGCTGTTCGGTAGTACGCATTTTTTTAAAGCATTATTTACTGCTTTAAAAAGAATTCCTTGACAACAGAAACAACTGTTGTATATAAATCCCTGTATATTTTATTTGACAAAGTTAGGAAACATTTCATTAAAACCTTAAGCCCAATCGCAAATGTTTTTTTTTGAAGCAGTTCAGAAAAAGAAAAACATGTAGATAGCAATTTTCAGGTTTATATGAACAGCATTCCACTAGCTCCTTATACTCATTAAGATATTGGGTATAGCAGGTATCGAAATGGATTGGCCTGTCTGTTCAAACTGTTCAGTGACTGATTATCATACAAACTGGATGTTTGGAAAGATATTTTTGTAGAAGCTGTTTTCTAACTTTTTTTTTTCATTTTCGTCTGTGTAATTTATTGGGTCAACAGTTTAAGCATGATCATTCAGCTGTAATTACTTCCTTGACATCTCTGTTAACCACATGTGTACAGATAATTTAGTTGTTTTACACGTATTATTAAAAGAACAAATTTTTACACACAAATATGGTTAACAGATCTATTAAGGAAGTGGATTACAGCTGAATGATCACGTTGAGCCTGTTGCCCCGATAACAGAAAAGTACCCTCAAAGGAGTAGGAGTAGTGCATCAGACAGGAATTCAGTATCCATGTCAGACAAATAACCAACATTCTGCATCACTAGATGCCTAATCATGGATTATAATATACACTGGATAACAACAGGTCTGGTATATATTTTACTTATTAACTGTATAAGTAAAGATGCTCTTCAGCAATGGTCTGGGCCATAAATATAAAATTTAAAATGACACAATGCAGCATTAAGTTGGCATACTTGCGCTTGTTAAGCATCAAATAAAAATATCCAGACATTTTAAACCCTGACCTTTGGAGTCTTCAATGAGTGTACAACAAATTATATACAAAGAAATCCCATGACTTGCTATTTAGAAGACATTCCGTGAAATCCACTCTTTTGTTGTACCTCCTGCTTACTGACAGAATCCTGCAGGTTCACAAGCAAGTACTAGGCTAGATACCCTAGTGGGTCATTTTACATCACATCATTTTCACTTTGTGCTCAAAATAACATATCCAATTTGGTATATACAGTGGATGCAAAGTGTACACACCCCTGCTAAAATGTCAGGTTTTGAGATAAAAAAAATAGAGAGAGACCACAATAAATCATTTCAAAACTTTTCCCACTTTTAATGTGACCTATAACCTGTGCAATTCAATTGAAAAACAAACAAATCTGTTAGGGGAAAACATAAAAAAATAAAAAAACTTACAATAAGCTGATTGCATAAGTGTGCACACTCTAACACTTTGTTGAATCACCTTTCATAGGAGGGAAAGTGTGGTATGGGTGTCATTGGCTACAGGATGAGCAATTTGTTGGGAGCTTTTTTTTTTTTTTAAGTGAAAGTACAGAATTGCGTTAAACTGGGATGCTGTACTTCAGATTTGTGGGTAAGTGGTGATGGAATGGAAGTAAGGTCTGGATGTACAAGTTGTTTGACAGTACTCCAGAACATTTTTTGTGTTGTATTGAGTAGTACTGCCTTTTTTTGGATCGGTTTTGATCTCTTTTTTTTGCAAATTCTTAAGTTTATTTATTTTACATTTGTTAACCGGGAAATTCCGACTGGACCAGGTCCATTTTCAGCAGAGGCCCGGGGAGAAAAACTCCGGCATCAAGTTAAACAAACACAGTACATCCAGCATAATACACAAAACAGGTTACATCATGTATGCTGAGCATAGTAATATAACAAGAAATTAATAAAACACTCCAGGTAAAAGAAGATGTAGAACATAGGTAAAAAGACAATGTCAGTTATACATTGGTAAGAGAAGAAAATATATCAAGTAAGATTCTACAGTTAAAAATACCCTTTCAGATGACCAAGCCTACAGGGGATCAGAGAAGAGTTTGGGGAGTGAATAGTAATGATTAAGGTTGGGGAGTTAATAGTAGTTATCAAGGTTACCAGGTCTCAATGAGCCAATTAATATTAAATGCTTTTTAAAAGGAAAAAAAGTTAACAAGCTTACCTAAATTAATTATTTTGTTGTAATGTGTATTTTCACTGAAATATGTACCATTTTTTGTTTAAAACCTAGGAAGAGGCATGTTTGATTAACAGTATTTTATATTTCATGTATTAGTTGTTTTAAATTTGAACTAAGTAATTTTTTTTACCTTTTAATTCAAAGAGTGAGTTTACTGGCTTTCAGTTTTTTTTTAAAGATTATGGTTTCCTGTGTACGAAATTACGGTATTAAAGTATTTTAACGCTAAAGATGAAGGTCTTTTCCTCTGAACATTTTTTATAAGTTTAGCGGTTTTTGGTTGTTTAGCAAGACTTTCCACTTTGTACAAGGACAAAAGAGAGAGACATTTTTTGCATTTATTTGTAGACCAGGTGGCTTTGTCACCAATCATTTGTCTGCGTTAGCCCCTACTGCAGCATGTTATTATCATAGGTGGACTCTATGACTGCACCCAGTATGCTAGAATCAACAAACGCGGTAAGCCAGACAGTATACTGTAGCCTGAACTGTTGAGAAATAAAAGTGCCAAGCACAGATTCCTGGGTTATGCCAATGATGACAGCTCTACTGGTACAGATCGATTCACCATCTTTCACAGTAGGAGTTCTGTCAGTGAGCCAATTGGTTACCCATCTAGTGATGTACAGTTTAATCCCCAGCTGGGAGAGTTTCTCAAGTATACCTGCGTGGGGGGATTGCATTGAAACCATAGGCCAGATCAGGATAGCCAGTATGCACTCTTACCTTCATCCAGACCTATCGTACAATCAATGGGCTGGGACATCACCACAGATTGCCTGTCACATGACTCATCACATACACCTTCCTGACATGGTTGAAATCACACTAAACACACCCTCCCCGCAGACTATGTTTCTGTAGAAGGGTGTACATCAACATGCATCCATCTGAGTTCGGGGGGGGGGTACAGCACCCGAAGCATGGATGTAAAGACATACGCTGGCTCTCCTCACCTGTGAGGTAGATCTGCATGTCATTATGGCCCTTAGGACACTAATAATATTCCGGTTGTGTGCAACAAACCTGTGTGAGTTGCTAATGCTACATCATGTTTGTTACATCTGTTAGATGTCCTCAAACAGGTCATTGAGGGAATGCATGACAACACCATCATCCTTTTGAACTTGAAAGGCCCAAGGCATCTGACAAATCCACACTGAGGTATTCACTCAGCACTGCCAGATGTGGGCATAAACACCTGTATTACCAAGTGGATAGACTCTGTATCACATGCATGGCATCTCAAATCCAGTGATCAGGTCTGCACATCAGGGCTGTGTGTTAGACCCTTTTCTGTCCATTATTTAACTGACAGACATCACAGATGTGTATGTCATCTTGTGTCCAAACAGCTGTCTGAAGGACTACAGACTGCAGGTAATTACAGACTCTAACTATGATATTTGTGTAATACAGGACAGTATCAACACACACCAAAGACTGCTGCCAAAGCCATGACAACACCTATAATGACATAAAAACATGGACAGGGGGGATTTGTTACGTCAGGAAAACAAACCCAAGTATAATGAAGACATCACAACCTACCAGCATGTGGTCATAGTGCTGACTACTTCTTGTATGTAACACAACTGAGTATGTTACACCAGATGCATGTGTGCTACCTGTTCCGGTGATCGGTGATACACACTGTACATACATAGCTATCTAACATTACTGGCACTGGTAATATTCGTAACAGTGTGGATTGTGCCATATATATATATCTGCCATTCACACCAGTCAACTAGCCTGTATTGATCATGTCGCACACAGGTATAGCAGTGTCCCTCCTAACACTTCCAGCAGATGTTACAGTGCACAGTGTGTGTGGGATTTCCCTCAGAGTGCAGATATGTCATAACAGTTGTACAAGTGTGTTTGCGCAGAATCATCTCTGGTCACTCTAAATCACATATGTTATTGTCAGATACATGAGATTACTGATGGTATTATTCGGATATTGTCCACGATTGTGCTTGCTTCTTGTAATGCTGTCTGTGCGCCTTACACATGTCCCACTTGCTGGAGACCTCTATTGAGATTACACTCATACTCAGGCACATTAGTTTGCACAACTTCACAGTATGCACCCTACCCCAATTGTGTATCACATCCCTGACAGATGTCCTCTTTATTGTTCACGCCAAGGATGTTCATCTCACACAGACACCTTCCCCATTATGTCACCTTGTGTGACATTCACATAATACACATTTTCACTGTGCAGTCCCTACTGTACCCTAACGATGTGCGATTGGTATTGCTGCTACAACTGTCTTCCATTAACATGCCCTCATCTGCTGTACATTAGGTTGTTTCACCTGTCCTCTTTCCCGGTGTTTATTCCTACAATTCACCTGTGTTTCCCTATTCAATACACACACTTCCCCGAGTGTTTATTTTACATGGCAGTCCATGTACCCTTAAAGATAATTTACGCAACTTCAGTACAGAATGCCAGTAATGGGATTTCACAATACTCTGCACTGTATACACGGTCCTGTAATGTGTTTGGACCATATACATAACTATTATACTTCTCAACTGTCAATATTTTCATGGAATGTCCAGATTTTTGCCTTGTATATCTTTTGTTGTATTCCTTATAAAACCTGTGGTTTTCTGCCATATCACAGGGATGATCTCAGGGCTGATTTCATACAATAATTACATACATTTGAGTTTCAGAAAAATGTATCTTCACACAAACCCCTTGTTATTCTAGCACATTAAAGTTTAAGAGAGCAAGTATATAAAATCTTTCCCTATTTCTGGGTCATTACCCCCCCCCCCCATTATGCTGCACTCTGTCCAGACTTCTTGCACTAAGAGATTGAGAGCTATCAGAAATATTACAAGTTAAGCCTTTATGATCATCATGGCATTCCTTGCAAACCCACTAACCTACTGTGCTCCAAGTTAAACAGGTTTGTTATCTGTGTTGCATTACACAGTTTCCTGGTCGGCAACACTGTTGCCAGCCACAAAACCACTCTTATTTATGTTTAAATGCAGTGTTTGGCATGAATATGCAATTAGCACTGCTGCTCCTCTCGCATGTAAACTCCGTGTAGGCTTTGCACATACAGTTTACTGAATCCTAGGGCTTAAGTTTGATTCTGGTGGCTGCCAAAAAAGCAATTACTAGAAAATGGAAATCAAAGTCTAAACCAATATGGTAACAGAGATTAAAGAACTGAAGCTGAATATTTAGAAAAGGGTAGTAGCAAATTGCACAGAAAATTTGAAATTGTGGGAGTACATGCAGAAGAAGTGCTTTGGAGGAGTGAGGTTTTAAGAGATTTCTTTGCCAGGGAAATAATCCCCGTTCTACAGCCAACAAGTTCAACAGTTTCATAAAGCCTAAGTTCAAGATTCACACTATCGCTGTCCCTTTTACAAAATGCTTGGTTAGTAACTTTGGATCCTCGTATCTCAGCTCACAATAATTACAGGCAGTTCCAAAACCTTAGACTGATACCACCAATTCACCACTTACATACGGCCTTTCTACACACTGAGCATTTAACAAATGTAAAGTGACAGCTATATCCAACTGATGCTTCAGAGAGTACACACTTACATTTTTATCTAAATTAAAACTTCAGGCCCAATGCTGCATTGCAGACTTTCACAACTTTTCACCAAAAACTGGACCATACCAGTTTTCACACAGATTCTACAAAGCAATTATGAACGGCATCATTCATCCTTGGCCTTCATCAGTCAATGCAGGAGAGGGCAATGATGGAATCTTTTCTCATGTCAGAATAAATACAACCTAAACACAAGGACACTCCTAACAGGCTACATGTTCTTCATTCTCATGGAATGTATCAATGACACAAAGCCCATCATCAAGGCAACAGCAGACAACAGATGCTTCAGAATATAGAAGGGTATCTCAAGATGAGAACAGATCCACACCAAATTACTCTACATATCGTTATACTTATTATTTCTTAGCCAAAGTTAAAACTGTACTGATATTTACGCATACATATTTCTTGGATATCACTGCTGCTTAGAGTTTGGAGCTTTTCTCCCAAAGACTCCTCTGAAAGTGGCTGACAACCCAGTCGGACTTTCCCCAATAAAAAATGTCAGAAAAGAAAAAAAAAAAAGAAAGAAATTCTGGTGCCTGCACAAGACTTTTCAAGCCAGGAATTAAAACTTCAAGTCACTAAATCAAAAACTAGGACTTCTCTACAGAAATAAAAAAATTCTAACCCCTAGGCCTAGAACCACAATCACACATGCTTATCTTTTACCATGCCTAACATACCGCTCCCAAATGCTCACAAATTTTAACTCCACCTTACTTGGCAAACACAAATCAACCTATCACAAAATAGATTTGCTGTACAACAAACCTACAGATTTCACCACTATATCTCTCTCAAATATCTAAACTGGCTCGAACTACCACACCTCCTACTCCTCTCTCAGCTCCAAATTATACACTCCCATTATTTATTCACCATCCTACTGTCCAGCACTAGGCACCATAATCTCCCACTATGTCCCATCCAGACTACTCAGGAGCTCCACCCAAGACCTTTTACAAATTTACAAGCCCAAGTCCAAATTAGGAGCCATTACATACAGTTACCATCCCTCTATTGCTTGGAACAAACTCCCACAAGTTAGATCACTTTCACATCCTAAAAAGTGTTCAAACTAGCCACTAAAGAGTACTTAAAAAGTCAGTGGATTTGTACCCGTTCTCAGCCTCCTTGAATTTAACTTCAATAAATAACAAACCTAACTTCCTCTGTCTTACCATCATTTCTTCTCCTCTATACCAAAACTTTTACAAGTTAAACTAGTTTCTTCATCATTTTTACCTAACACCATCTCCTTTCCTTCTGCTCTAGTATTCTTCATAACATTTTTATAGATAACTGTAACTGCATATAAATGATAATGGTTCTACAAGTTTTATATGAATGATTATAATGTTAATTGTGTTTGTACCTGTTATATTTTTTGTAAGTAGGTTTTGGAGCTTTTCTCTCCAGGCCTCTGCTGAAAAAGGACTTTTGCTCAGTCAAACAATCCCGGTTAACAAATGTAAAATAAATAAATTTAAAAACTCAGTCTCTACAAAAAAACAATGCTTCCGGGATAGGATTAAAAAATATCCTGGTAAAAGGTTAAGGGATGGCATTCAAGAAAAATATCCCTTTAAATGGACATTTTTTTCTCAATGGTGTGAAAAAAGGTTTAGAAGGCTGCCTGCCCAGCTCTTAAAGTCCTCACCCACCTAACCTTTATTCAATACTGGCTGGGATTATTCCCCCATTTCAGATACATTTCCTCAGGTTTACTGAAACAAATATACAAAAAGGAGATTTTTCTACTAGCAGCTTCTGCATGGGACTGGTTCACTAAGTTCAACTCAGGGTCCTTCTGAGCATGTTTTGACATTGTACCACATACCTTTCTTGTAAAACTCCTCCAAAATCAATTATTTCGGGTAGGAAGACTTCTCAGCTACAAGCATCTGCATGTAGAGCACCACACACACTATTCAGTGGGGAAATGCCATCATCATTTAGGACAAATTTCTCATTGATACACAAGGTGATTTTTACATTTGTATTTTGTTTAGGAAACATGAGCAAATGACAACAGTTTTGCTTTAGAAGATACAGCTGCACATAATTAGATTAGAATAAGAGAACCAAAGCTATTAGGTAAACCAATATTTAACTACTCCTGTCTTTGCTAAAAAGTTAACTACACTGCCTTTTATGACAAACCAGGAGGATAGGGTTCACTCCTACAATCAATAAGTACTTCCATAGCAATTTTAGGAACAAAATAGTAATAAAACAGACAGACAGGTAAAACATATACTCAAGAAAAATAATGGCAAAATATGCAGGTAAAACACGCACTCCAGAAATGTAAACAATAAGGACAAGCATAATCCATAAAATATACTCCAAGAAGTTTCAAATAAACAGCAGTGGAAAGGTAAAATCTTTTTTGGAACAAGGGATGACAATGAGGAGAAACAGATGCTAGAGCAGGGAAGAGAGGATTCAGAAAGAAAATGTGTACAGTGCTGTTGGTAGAACGAGTAGAAGTTTTTGGGAGTAGAGGAGGAGGCAGGAGACAGGCAATAGGGTTGGATGAAGAAGAGAGGATAAGAGTTTGGACAAAGGAAGTTAAGGCGAAACCAGTTAGATGGTGGAGCAGGTAGTAATACATAGCGATAGGTAAAGTAGAGCTACCTGTTGACAGGGACAGTCAAACAATAATTAAAAGATGCCTGGGGGGGGGGGGGGGGAGTCCTGGGTAATGTGTCTACATTGGGAGCAGGTGGATTTGGCCTGTAGTTTAAATATAAAGAGATTTTTTTCTGAAGGTGGAATGAGCAGAGTATTCAATGAGATGTGGTTATGAGGGACTGTCAGGAGGAGTGTCAGTTACTGGTAAGGCATGTCTGGTAGTCTAAAGGGAGTAAAACACCACATCCGAAGTACTGTAGTGGCCAGTCAAGTCCAGCCTACCTCTCCTTTTGCACGTTTTTAAGTGGCACAGCAAGAGACACTAACCACAGATGACAGGGAATACTACTAAGGTGCTGCATAACCCTCAAACAGAACAGAACTGAAAAATAAATCCTTGTTAGATAATGTGCTTATGTGCTACACCTCCAAAGTCAAGGTACAGAGGTTTATTTACACTGCCTACAGTGTGCAAGCTTGAATGGAAAGATGCACACCATATATTTCCGATTTGCACTCAACCCTTGAACTCCATCAAAACCAATATGTTGACCCCGGGATAAAAGTCTTGCTAGACCTGCTATTCCACACCAACCAGTCAACGTTTCCTGCAGCACCAATTCTTACAATGAATGCAGTACAGTTGTGAAATTGCACTCATCATAAACATGTCTGAATATAGTAGGGTTAATGGTGCAGGACAGGGGTCCATCTCTCCAGCCTGCCAGCACTACATTATGGGACTGGTAGCTATTTGTACACATTATTTAATACCAGTCTTTAATCAATTATTGATTTTATTACCAAGTCTATTAATGTATGTAATGTATACACCAAAATAAAGCTTCAGGCTCATAAGGCTCTTTTAGCTTTTTCCAAAGCTATTGGATGGTAGAACTGTGCCACACATATACCATTAAAAGAACAGCGTTGGGAATGTAACCAATTCCTCTCTGTAGCTGGGCTTCCTTAAATAGCATTGGTATGCAATTGTAGCTGCACATCCATACTAACGTCTAGCTAAAGTTCTGGCCATGGGACTGACATCTTAGTCAGTTTTACTTTGACACCTTTATTGAATTATTACTCAAGCCACAGTCAAGCATACATTTATACCAAAACAAACCACATTAACATGTTCAGTTGCGAACATTAACCACACACACACACACACACACACACACACACACACACACACAATACTTTTGTACAAATTTCAATCTAACATTATATAAATTACTCAATTCCCGTCTTCTAAAAAACCTCACACCTTCTCAAAAACATTCTGCATGTATTGTTCTCACAGTATTTTTCTCTATGTAATTTGCTCCTACCGTTTTCTAAAGATCCCATTTCCAGTTCTCTGCTGCCATATTCACTACTTCAAATACACTTGGTTTGGAAGTCTGGTGGCTGCCCAAAAAAATTGCTAAAAAATGGAAATCAAACTTAAGGTCTTACTAGGTCTAGGCAATTCAGATCCGGCATTCCAACTCAAAAAATCATTTCTGAGGAGTACTCTATAGGGAATTTTTGAAGTCTACCAACTCAGTACACTCCCAAAACATATGTTCCCAGTTACCTCTTCCCCATAACACCTCCAACATTTGCCATCTACCAGAGGAAAAATTCTGTCAAGTCTGCTTGGGGTAAAAAAGTAATTATGCAAACACTTCAGAGCAAAACATTCTAAATCATATAAGTTCATGGGTGTGTACTAGGCTAACGGCCCTGAAGCCTTTATAAGCCTAGCCCAAGAAGATTCCCTGACATCATGCCGCCCAAAGTTAGTTTCCAGTGCCCCTGTCAAGCAAGACCACTGAAGTGATCCCCTGGGATGAATTTCCTATTGCCCATCCACTCGTCAAGATTTCTCTTAAAGGAGGGCCAGTGACGTGCTCCACTTGAAGTGAATGGGAAGTTTGTTCAAGTATGAGAAGTCTCTGGGTTAGGAACCTGTCTCTTCAGCATGTTCTGTTTAATGTGATAATGAGGTTTGGGTCCCTGGAGCGTGTGGCATGGAGTAATTGGGATTTCTTTAGGTGTAGCATATCTAGCAGCTCTGGGTCAGACATGGCTTTGTAGGTCAAGCAGAGATCGCCTCTAAGTAGGTGATAAAAGACAGAGTATAGCTGGAGTTTTTTTAAGTCTGTCCATATAGGGCATGTGTCTAAGGCCAAAGATCCTCTTAGTGGGGTATTTGTGTGGCCTTTCCAGTTGTTCTAGGTGTCAAGTGAGGTACATACCAAAATGAGGCATTGTATTCTAGAATAGGTCTAATGAGGGACGAGTAGAGAGGGATTATGACCTCTTTCTTCCTGGATGAGAAACCTTTTGTAATGAGATGTGCCACATAGAAGGGCTTTCTGACTACAGTGGCACTGTGGTTATCAAAGGAGAGATTGCTGTTAACCTGTGTCTCCAGGTCTCTTATCATACCATTGGTGTTTAGTGGGCTACTGCCTATGTGGTAGTTCCTGGTCACCAAATTTTTCCCAAAGGGAATGACAATGCACTTTTTGGCATTGAGCTTAAGGCCATGGTTCTGGCACCAGTCATTGGTGTCTGAGGCCTTTTTGTAGAATGCCTACATTAGTTGGAGAATCAATAATGGCTCCCAGTTTGCAATCATCTGCAAACTTGGTCAGCCAGAGTCCCTTTGTGTTGGCTTGAACTTCAGAGAAGTAGATGCCAAACAGGAGAGGACCTAGGACCGATCCCTATGGAACACCACTTGTAACTGGTCGGTAGTCAGATTTGGAGTCCACTATTTTCACAGTGTGGGTTCTATCAGTGAGCCAATTAGCAACTCACCTTATGACAGGGATTTATGCCTAGTTTAGTGAGTCTATGATTCCTGAGTGAGGGATGGTGTCGAAGGCCTTAGCAAGATCTAGGTAGGCTGTGTGAACTACCTTGTAGTCATTCACAGCTCTGGTGACAGACCCGAAGAAGTCCATCAGGTTGAGCGGGTATGATTTACCTTTCACACACCCAAACTGCGTGGAGTCCAGAGTTTGGAGATTACCTATATCCTTACTTATAAGGTTCATGATGATGCGCTTCATAGCCTTATATATCAGACTCATCAGGCTAATGGGGCGGTAGTTCCCAAGGTCTGTAGTTCCTCCTTTGTGGAGTGGTATGACCATAGCAGTGCACCATTCAGTAGGAACAAAGCCTGAAATGAGACTGTGATTGAAGAGGGTACTCCGGTGTGGTGCCAGTTCACTTTTGTAATTCATATAGAACACAGCCAGGGATATTATCATGTCCCATGGAAGCTGTACTCTTGGCTTTGGCCAGTGCTTTTTACACCTGTGTAACCATAATAGGGACTTGGCATTCCTCAGGTATTATTATAGGCCCTTTGGGGGTGAAAGGGGGGTAAAGTTCACACTGAACCTGTCTGCCAATATGTTGGCAATATCAGTTGGTTCTATATATGTTTTGCCATTGTGCTGTAACTCAGAGCAGATCCGAGTACTGCCATGTAGATTCTTGACATAACTATAGAATGCCTTGTGGTTGTCTTTAGAATCTGCAGCAATTTTATTTCATAGCAAGTTTTAGAGGATTTGATGATGGATCTCAGCTTTTTGCTGAGGATGTCAAGGGAGTTGTTCCAGTCTTGGGACTTCACCCTTTTCTGCAACAGTTTTTTCCTTCTGTTGTAGAGTTTATGGTAGGGGACCACTAGATTGTCTTCCTTTTTTTGGAGGAGCGCGTCTTGCATCTGTCTGATATGGCCCGTTCCTTGCACTTGGGGTATGATTCAGTCATGCACCTATTTTCCATTTGCATGGGTGTCATGAAGTTAGCCACCTCTGTTTTTAGAAGTCCAAAATTGGCTTTGGAGAAGTTTTTTTTTTTTTTTTTACAGAGGTTTCCTTTGGGGAGGGGGGTGAGAGTGGGATGTGGATATCCATGGTGATTAGATGGTCAGATCTGACCAGGGAGGAGTTGATTACTGGTGTAGAGCAAAGGTTGCCCATGTTAGCAATGACCAGGTCAAGGATGTTGCTACCCCTGCTGAGGGTAAGAATGAGTTGGTCCAGGTATGTTGGTACACGAGTAATTTTCCTAGTTAATGAAGGGGTCCAGTGTGTTTAGGAATGTGGAGTGGGAGTCTTGGGACATGGTTGGGGATCTATAGCAGGATGCAACCTGGATTGCAGTTTTACTCAGTGTTGGTTGTACCTGAAGCATCTCTGATGTGTTATTGCAGGGCTACTAGTCTGGAGGTGTGCATATCCTTTATGAATATGGAGACATCACCTCCTTTAGTGCTTTGGTCCAGGTTTAGGGGCCGAAAGGTGTGGTATAAGCTTTTTTGCATATTTAGGTGCCACACATATGTCCTCCCGTTGTTTTTTTGTGAATTGCTTATCCAATCTCCCTTCCCAATTTTTTCTAACCATCTCAGATTCCTATAGTTATTGTGCATTATTTTGTAGGTCCTAATAATTTTCCCTTTAACAGTTTCTGTTCCAGACTCAATTAAAACTACACCAGACAATGTATTTTCCTTAGGACTACCCTATCCCTTTCTCCTTTCCTACACTCCGATATCATTCCCAGAGTCAGTTTTACTTTTGATTTCATGGACTTGTATACAAAATATCCTATTTGAACTTCTGATGTTATAATGAAGACAACACTACAGAAAATGGACACTGGGAAGTTAGAGTAGAATGCCACCATTAACAATAAAGAACATTTACATTCACATCAGAGTAGTACTTGTGAAAGGGCACTTTTTCCCCACAGAAATAAGTTTTTAAAAAGGCGATCTTCATTCTCAGCATTAACAGATTGTGTATTTTTTCGAAGAAAATAAATAATGGCCTATTATGGAGTAAATTATTTGGAAGATGCAAAGTAACTCCACTCCTTTCGCCATCATTAAGACAAAGTACTCCGAAATGGAAATAAAACATCACTGAATGAGATGGCCTGAATGAAGCAGCCTAAAATGGTAAATTACTGAATATTGCCATAAAGCTTAAGAATACAGATAATACTTTCTGTAGCAATCAACCTAGAAATGACAGAAATGCACGCATGAACAACCAAACTTTGACTCAGTGGGAGCAGAGACCAATAATACAGCTTTATGGAGCATTGTTTTGCTAGCTACAGCCCATGCAAGGACAGGCAAGATACATCTGGTACATGTACATTAAAAACACACAATGCACTCCCTCACTCTCCTCAGCTCTTCCACTCCACCACAGAATCAGTTTTATGGAAAGCCTAGCAACAAAAGCTCCCACAAGGAAGCAGGCAGTTTTCTGAACCATATTTTTTTCAGCAGTGTTCTGCCTCTCCAAGGGGTAACATAGTCACAAGTCTCTAAAATATGCTGGGTTTGTCAAACTGAGGGTTAAAAGTCTTATCTGCATCTCAGACAATGAGGTTTAAGTAGCAGCCGGTACTGGCATATCCAACTCCTTCCTCCAAGAGATAGATAAGTCCCGCTGCAGAAGCAAACTCTAAGAGACAGTGCCAGATCTGTGCTTCACATACCCTTGACCTCAGGAGTGCGAGGCTTGCCAAGGACAGCTTGCACTCTATAGTCGAGCTTCATGTATACATTTACAAGTATACCCCACCTTTCTGGGCCAAGAACAGTGAGCAGTGTACTATACTTGGTGGCCTATTGCAGAGGGTAATTCTAGAACGCAAATATCCCAGTGGTCACCAAAGATGTTGCCGCTCTGGGATTACCTTGGCTTTCTTTCTTGCCTGATCCACTGAATGTTAGGTCATCACTGTAGGACTCCCTTTCTCCCTTGGATGACCAATGTCAGAGATGTGAAGCCAAACCTAACGCCCAGACGGTCAAAGGCATCATGAGAGAGAGAGATGGTCAGAGCACTACTAGGGATCAAAATATTATATATATCGTTTATTTTTGTCGATCTAATTGTAAATTATTTACAAAATCAGGCAGCTAATACAGTATGACACTCTAGAAGCCATATCTTCTGGTCTCCAGACGGTACAAGAGAAAAAAATCATATCTGAAGAATGGGCATTTTATTGTAAGAGTCTTCATTACATTAAAAAGCAAACAAAATGAAAGCAAATTTTGAATGATTTATGGTTTATTCTTGAATTAGTTCACGTCATCAGCTTCCCAGACTTCCACCACAGAAATATTTTTTTTCCCACTTTATTCTCTCTACATATAAAAAATGTGAAGGGAAATGTTCTTGAAATTACATCATAACATCCAAAAGCAACCTGTATAAACATACACATTCAAAAAAATAACAGCCTGTATAAACATGCTGCATGTTAAACAATCATTATATTTTTTTACCACAGTACAAATGACAAGTAACTCAGTATTTTTTTCTAACTAACTTGCCCAGCTGAGCAGTTACCATATTTATTGAAGGCCAAGGGGGAGAAAATGCAGTCAGTTAAGTAAATAAGGCAAACAAACACAAACGTACAGCACTAGACATATGTACAATTATGCTTTCTTAGTCTTGTGCAATGAAAATCAAGGTGCATTAGGTACCCAGCAACAAAATGTCAGAAAAACATACATATACAAGTTGTCATAGTGACAAAGAATACATCTTCAACCTTAAAATGCTAACAAGGATTATTCTGTTCTAACCTAAGTTAGGATGTTTTACACCTTGTACTTGACTTGACAAATCCGAATTCTCAGACATATGATGCATCCCATATGGAGATACTTCAGAACAGCCTTCCTGTGCTTTTGAAGAAAGAAAATCCAAGGACAGATGACATTTTACATTTATTCGTGTTACAAAGTTTTTACACCACATGTTTTAGTGAGCATACAGCAAGGGTGGAAGTACCTATTTAACAAAAGTCCACAAAGCTGGAAGTACCTATTTAACAAAAGTCCACAAAGCATGGATGTTTTTTCCAGCAATAACACAAACCTCTGTTCTGCTAAGCAATTTGCAGAGTAATACTGTTTGCAACAAGAGGTGGTGATGGGAATTAAAAATATGGACAATAGCGTAACACTCATGAACAGATCACAGCACTGTTTTGTACTCAACTGTCAGACAGCAGTCTGCCGAAAGCAATACAGAATCAGCTGCCATAATTAAACACCGGTTTTAAGCATCTGTTTGTGGATCAAGTGTTTCAGTATTGGCAAACCTCTCCAAGACCACAGGTGAGTTAGTAGAATACACTGAACAGAACTTATTAAAAAAGTGTATCCATTCCTTTAATTCTTCTCCATTTAGGAAGTCCATGTCCTGTAGCAAGCATTTAGATATACAGTGAACACATAATGCACACTATTTTAAACTCCTACTTCTGGAGAAAAAAAAGATATTAACCTGGACCAACTACCTTACTCTGGGCCTATATGGTCCATTTATTCAGGTTACTCAGGAATGGATACCATATCCAAATCAAAAATGGTGGACCCTCAACTGCTCCTAAGGAGGCTTCCAAATGTTTGAATTCCATTCCTGTTAAAAGTAAATTGCAAAGGTTAATAGAGGTCATATGCTGGAGATTTCTTGGTTGTTAAATTAGCACCTTAACTGTTTTACTCAAACTACAGCGATATCATGCTGAATCACATAGCTGAACTTTGCGCAGCATAATAGTAGTGGAGTGAAAAAAAGGGTGGATGCAGCCTTACTGTGTGATACCAGAACTTTAGATCTTAATCACCAGCACACATCTACAGAAAACATATTTTGCTAGAAAAACTGAAAGCAGATACTGCTGGCTTTTGGACAAGAAAGACAGTGAAGTGTAGATGTAGTAATGGCAGTATGTTTGCACTTGCCCTCCAATTTATCTTTGAATATTATGCACCCCTTTTTAAACCCTTGCAGGTATGTGGGATCAAAGAACTGTATAAATGCTGCTAATGCCCTGTTTAAATTCAAAGCTTGGCACAAACTTCAGCAACAACAGAAGCATACCAGACAAATGCCTTATAAGGAGGAACAAACCAAAACTCTTGTACTTCAAAGTTCATCAAGAAAATCTTCTGCAGTATTAGCCCCTTTTTGTGGACTAATATTTGGAACGTCTGGTCCCAACTCACCTTTGTACAGAGAATGACTTCCAAGGGCCGACAATAATACACCTCGGCATGACTGGGACACATGCAACAGATCACAAACCAGCGATATTGTAGTTGAGGGCCTCACCAGTTCGTTTCGCGCAGACATGGGCGTGTCACAAATTGAGTGACAACCCGGTCTGCATATTTAATTTGCTCATGCATACATAATATGAAAATATTAAATGTGCACAGGAAAGCTGTTCTTAGTAAAAGATCCTGCCAATGATACTGAGGAATTGTTGGCTGTGACACCTGCACAAAAGAGTCCGTTTGGACATTAAATGGGACAGTGAACCATCGCATTCAGACTGACAAAGAGAACCATAATGCTACACGTTAAAAAGCCTGACGATATGTGTTTTGACGGTTTCATTTCTTTGCTGATTATTAGTATATATTATTAGTGCAATAAAACTTGTCAATTACACATGTTGGTAAACAGTTTACTGTTATATTTACTGTCATATTACAATGTCAAGTGCACTTTCTTCGGTTGTACATTCGGAGGGAATGCATATTCATGAATGACATATCAGGGGGGTGGGTTTTGGGCGGGGCTTGCTACTGCGGTGAGGCCCTCAACTACAATATTGCCCACAAACCTTTATACATACCACTCATTTTAATCTCTTTCTGCAAGTCACTCTACAGAATGAATTCTAACACGAGCCAATACCAGACTTAGATCTTATATTATTGCTATTATATACTTAGAACAGAATAGGTTTTACATTACCATGTACTTTTTTGTTGACCGGGAATGTCTAACTGAGCCGAAGCCCTTTTTCAGCAGAGGTCCGGGGAGAAAAGCTCCAGTATATACAGATTACATTTAGTCATTACACAGATATACAAGTAGAAAATGGCAAACAGCTAGATGACTGCAAGAGCATTTTTTTTTTAAAGTATACAGATGACATTTAGTCATTATACAAATATTATATAAGTAGAAAAATGGCAAACAGCTAGATTTCAGCAAAAGCATTTTTAAATGTAGTAGTAAATATAAAAAAGCAACACAAGTGTTTTTTTTTTTTTTTTTTTTTGCTTTTTTGGGGGGGGGGTTTGCAATTGAATCATACAGGATAACGGTAAAGTATATAAAAAAAAGAGGAATACATAGATTAGCAGAGTGTTATCAAGGTGGGTTTGAGCATTGGCAGATCCAGTGCCCTTTGAAATATTCTTTTAAAGTTTGTTTAAATTGTTTGGGGATGTGCGAGTGTTCGAATTTCAAGAGGAAGTTTGTTCTATTCAACAGAGGGATGGTAGCTATATAAGCTGCACCCCACTTTAGACTTGGGCTATTTATTTATTGGGATATTTAAGAGGTCTTGGGAAGAGCTGTGGAGGTTTCTTGAAGAAGCACAGTGGGAGATGAGTGTAAGGCTGGACAGAAAGACGGCTGCTAAAGAACTGAGTGTATGGTTTGAAGCTGAGAGAGAAGGAGGTGAGGCAGCTCAAGCCAGTTTAAATATTTTTAGAGAGAGACAGTGGTGAGATCTATAGGATTGTTGAGTTGCAAATTTAGCTACTTTATGCTATGTATCAAGTCGAGTAAGGAGGGCGGCCACGGTGGTGCAGCGGATAGCACTGCCGCCTCACAGAAAGAGGTTCTCCGGTTCGATCCTCGGCTGGGGTGCCATCTGTGTGGAGTCTGCATGTCCTGTGGTCACGTGGGTTTCCTCTGGGTGCTCCGGTTTCCTCCCACATCACAAAGACATGCTGTATGTGGATTGGACACTCTAAATTGGCCCTAGGCATGAGTGTGTGCATTCTGTGGAAGATTGGGCGCCGGGCTGGCAACTTGACACTGTAAAAACTCCACTGCCAGTCATGAGAGGACAGGTGATCCGCTGTGGCGACCCCCAACCTGGAAAAGCCGAAATAAGACATTAGCATGTATTTTCTGAAGGGTATAAATTTTGCATTATTTAAAGGACTCTGATCCTTAAACATGCCAGAAAGAACACAACATTTTATGAGGAACAGTTCAAAAATGAGGCAAATCTGGACATTCTGGGAAAATCTCAACAACTGAGAGGTATGCTCCATGGACACATTACAGTGGAGAAAAGGAGATGCTTCACCACCAGGTTGTACTATCCAAGTAATTGTGATGAAACTCACAATATTACATTTATGCACTAAAGCCCCTAGTCTAACAATGCTGTGATGATCTGTAACTATGCTGTTAATCACAGCCTGTCATTTCCTTCCAAAACAACTCAATTTTTTATTTATGTTTCAGCCTGTGACAACATTTGTTGAGGAATCTAAACATTGGTTTGGACAATAAAGAAAAGGACATTTAATTGTGAAATCAAATTTAACAGTGCCCGCTGCTAAAATTAAATGTCATTTAAGTTGCTATGATCAGATTGAATCCTGTCATTCCTTATAATCCATTCCACTATGAAAAATTTCACTGTGCTTAAACTTGACTTGCAAACACAGCATACAAATACTATATTATTCATCTCATCTCTTCTCTTTTTTTGTATATTACCTTACTGTCCTGATTAAGCATCATCTGACAATCAATTTGTTTTTTGTTCCCCTTGGGACATCATCCAACTGACCCACCCGCTGTGCCCCACACCAGTGCTAGGTCTACCAGCACATCTCTTTCCCAATCCTATCTTACTCCAGTATTGCTGGGGCTGGCTGTGGATCCTAAGGGGGTCCTGGGGCCTTGGCTGTCTCAGTTTCCATCCTGGAAGATAATTATATGTTCTACCCACTCCCTGGCCCACACCTCCAACACTCAATCATGTCTGAGGGCAACTCCACTCTTTGGATCATGCATTCTCTAAAGTGTCATCAATTTTATGCCCAACCTCCCTGATGCTTCTTCAATCAGCCAAGCCACTAATTGAATGCGGGTCAACTGGGCAATGGTCACAGCTTTGTTCCTTTACGCCAATGGAGCAGCCCTTGATGGAATCATAAATGCAGAATATGGTGTACAGAAGAGCTCTTCAATGTCTCAGTTTTCCTAAGCTTTACCAATTCAGTCTTCTATAACATCTACTTCATTTCACAACAATTAAGTACTGCCTATTTCCCGAATGTATGAATTTTAGCACATCTTGTGTATTCCTGGAAATGCTCTAAAGTCAAACCTGTTCTGTCTATCCAACCAAGATTTTAAAATGCTAGACAAGTTTATGCAGAAATCACCAGCAGCTACTAAACTGAATTAGTATGTTTAGTCTTCCAATTAATGCCTTGGGACAGTGCCACATCAGTGATGGTTCACACAGCAAAGGTCAGTTGGTAAACCTTCTGAATGTTGTTACTCTCCTTCCTGTAACTTAGGATAAGTTCTGACTTTCCACCTACCAATTCAGTTTTAGCCTTGTTTTGATAATGTGGCAGATTAATTCAGTCTGTAAATAACAAGAATCAGAGATGGGAAAGATCAACATACAATAAAACATTAAAGAATTTCCATATTCCATCACAAAGGTACAAAAGTCACCACTGCTTCTGCTTTCAAATGTTTAGTAATTTCAACTTTTTTCATGTTCGCTATTACTGTGCACCCCCTGGACTTAAAATAACATGCTAAAAAAAAAGTTACATACTTACTATAACGTTCCATCTGCGTTATCCTTTTTCATTCTTCCTCGAGCTGTGGGTTTCAGATGCAACCTCAGATCAGACTCAAGCCGCTTTCAAAAACTTAGGCTCTGAAACTCAAGCTCCTCCCCTACCCATAATGCCTCATCTCCCCCCACCCCCGGTTACCTCAGATTGAGTTTGCTGCTACCATATTTACCAGTTATACCATAATGTAGACAATGTACATAAATTGAGAATTTTTTTTTTAAATTAAAAAATAAATAAATTAAAAAAAAAAACGAGTAGAGAAAGAACTGGGGATCAACAACAAATAGAAGTTTCTATAAGCATATCTGCCAGGTCATTCACTAGATGGAAAGGAGGGAGGGAAGGTCGATGAAGAATAAAAAAGGACAACAAAGATGGAATGTTATGGTAAGCACATAACTTCCTTATCTGATGTCATTTTCATTCTTCCTCGACCTGTGGGACAGAGTCCCCAGCTACAATAACTCTGGATGGCCTTCATGGAAGGCTATTCAGAGCACTGCAGACCCAAAAGCATCTCTATTTCTATACACAATGTCCAGTTTGTAGTGGGAAATGAAGGTGTGAGAATTTGACCAGGAGACAGTCAAACAAACATCATTATCAATTGAAACTTTAGCCCAAAAAGCTTGAGATGTTGCCACTGATCTAGTGATTCACTGAGGTAAAGAAACACTTTTGGATTCATATGTAAATAAAATACAGTCCCTTAACCATTTAGCTAAGGTACCTTTAGCAACTGGGTTACCTTTTTTGACATCTGAAAAAGATATACAAAACTGGTCAGATTTTTATGAAAGATTTAGTTCTGTCTGGATAAAAATGAAACTCTCTATGAACATCCACCAGATGAAGAGGATATTCCCCTTTGTTTTGGGAATTGGGAAAAAAGACTGGTAAGTTGATAGGTTGGTTTATATTGTTCTCAGTTGCAACTTTGTGTAGAAAGAATGGATTAGTACATAAAGTCACTCTGTCCTTATGAAAAATTAAATACGGGTATTTAGATGAGAGAGCTTGCAATTCAGATACTCTTCTTACATAAGTGAAAGCAACTACAAAATAAATAGTCTTCCTTGATAAGAATTTTAAATCCAATTTGGGTGATGCCTCAAAAGGAGGATGAACCAGAGCCTGTAGAATCAGTTGGATTCCAAGGTGGTGTTGGACCTTTGATGGGAGGACTAAGAAGGAAAAATACCTCTAAGAAAGGCCTTACAAAATTTGGATGAGGCCAAAGACTATGAATCTTCTCCGCTATAATTTGAAATGGCTGCCAATTTTATTTTTACAGTGGAATGACTGCCCCCCCTCATCTAGCACAGCTGAACAGGAGCACTGAAAGGATCCAATTGCTGCTGTTGAGCCCAAAGAGAATCTTTTTCACTTGCTCTTGTAAATTCTCCTAGTCAAAGATTTGTGGGAGGAGATCAGAATGTTTTGGACTAGGGATGAAAGCCAGGCAGATCTAGCCATCATTGGAGAAACCATGCGGTTAGTTTCAGACCTGTGAGATCGGGGTAAATTTGCCCTGAAGGATGGGATAGCAGACCTGGACGTGTTTCAAGAATTCATGGAGAGCAAGTCAGATAAGACCCAAAGGAAAGTGAACCAGATTTGCAGAGGTTGCAGAGGCCAAAAAGGGGCAATGAGAATCACTTTGCTCTTCAACATGGACGTTTTCTGAAGAAATGTGAGGATTAACGGCAGTGGCAGAAAGTAATCCGGGAGGCCAAGCATGGACCAGAGCATCCCAGGGTGACTATCGTGGGGGGGGGGGGGGGGGGATAAAGGCAAAAACCTGCTGCAGTTGTTGTGGGGAGATGCAAAGAGATTGCAGCACGGTTGACCTCATTTGTGGCAGATCATGTTCGCCACTGACTGATTCAGGAAACCACTCATGAGGCATCAGTAATACTCTGCTAAGCCTGTCCGCTAGAATGTTGCGCTCCCCCAGAATGTGCACTGCTACCAGAAAGCAGTTGGTAGAGATTGCCCACTGCCATACTCATTACTTCTCAGCACAGGGGGAAGGATCGGATTCCCCTTTGTTTGCTGATGGACCCAACTACAGACATAATGTCCATTTTTATCACAATAGTCCTTGCAGGAAGGAAACTATGAAATGCCTACAACTCTAAATGGGCCGCTCTGCAGGTTGGTCTTCTGTGACGTCCATGTGCTGTGATCGTCCAACCCAGAAAATGCCCCCCCCCCACCAACCTGGGAGGCATTTTAGGTCAATATGGCATTTAAGGTAGAAGAACAAAGAGGTATCCTTGAAGAACCTCTGAGGAGTGAAGCCACCAGAGGAGAGAATCTTTGCACACTCATGACAGTTTGACTGGGTAGCTGAAGGAGTGTTGATGCAATGACCACTGGACTGCAAAGGTCCACTGCAGAATTATGGTGGTAGCCATGGAGCCCATCGCCTCAAGTACTAGTTTTGCTGGCAGAACCAGGATTGCCAAAAATCTGTCCATTATGTAGTCTTGGGTTTGAAATCCTGCCTGGAGTAAGAAAAGCCAAGGTCTTGGTTGCATCCAAATAAGCCTCTATGAAGTCTATGCTCGGAACTGGCTGTAGCCAAGACTTTTGCATGTTGATTGTTATGCCTAAAGTAGGAGCTGGTTGTAACAAATAGTCCCTGGCATGGATAAGTAGATGCCTGGTAGAACAGGTTAGGAGCCAGTCGTCTAAGTACATGGAATCCTTGCAGCTTGAGATGAGCCGCAACTACCACCATGCATCTGGTGAATACCCTGGTGACTGTGGTGAGACCAAAGGGAAGCGCTTTGAACTGAAAATGACTGGCTCCGAGCCTGAAGTGTAGATACCTTCTGGAGTGCCTATCCATCTTGATGTCGTACATATGCATCCTTCAGGTCTACTGAGCACATCCAGTCGTCCATTTTCAAAACAGGTAGAATGGACTGGACCGTAACAATCCTGAACTTGTGTTTTTTACTGACTTGTTTAGGGATGTCAGAATCAAGATGGGCCTGAGGCCTCCTGTCTTTTTTGGTACTAAAAACAATCTTGAGTAAATGCTTGATCAGAGCTGAACTTGCAGGACTTTCTGGTGGACTCTACTTTTGGAGCAGCTTTGAGATCTCCAGCTCTTCTGCCTCTCTCCGATTCGGTGGAACATCCTGGAGAAAAATGTTTGCACTGGGGAGTTTAAAAAGGGAATGGAATATCCTCTAAATACAATCCTTTGCACTCACAGATCATTTGTGATGGCTAGCCATGGTTCTGGTTGCAAGGATAAGCGCCCCCCCCCCCAACTGCCTCCAGAAAAGGACAGCCAGGCAACCTCTCAGGAGTGCTAAAAGGGCCTGTCCGAGAAGAAATCCCGAGACTCTTGATTTTGCAGACTCCTCTGCCACATGGGCAGCAGCTACCATTGTAACCATTTTCCCTCTGCCTCGGAGGGAATATTCTCCCAGGATCCCAGAGATTCCTGAAAAGGGCCCTGAGATTTATTGAAGAACAGCCCTGGAAAAGGATCTTTGGTGGGTAGAAAAATGGATCCTGATGGAAAGACCCTGTCTGTCATCTTTCTCACTACGGGAGAGTCTCTCTCTAACAGTGGGCCCAAACAAACACAACCTGTCAAAGGGGGTAGTGACAAAAGATGCTTTGAAAGTTCCACAAAGTCACACAGTCGCATCCAGGCGTGGTGTCCAATGACAATGCCGGAACTGGTGGTCTTTGAGGTACCCTCCAAAGCATGGGACATTATGGATGCATTGGAAACTGACTGTAGAGTGGCCAGTGTGGAGGAGAAAGATTTCCTCTCCTCATCAGACACGGACTCTAGGACTAAGCTAGAGAGTTCTTTGATTAAATCCCTCCATAGCCTAGTAAAATGGGAAAGGCAGCTTACGGCTCATAACTTGAAGGTAGAGGAGGAGTAAACTCTTTTGCTGAATCTGTCCATAGCCCTAGACTCCCTGTTAGGGAGATGTACAGTGGACCTTCTTTGGGCCAGCTCCTTCTTGGTGGCTGCCGCAACAACCATGGCATCTACTGGGATTCCTTTAGTCCAATGGGGTCAGTCAGGGGGAGCACTAAGGATTTTGTCTGCACACTTGGGGACAGGTTCTACCATGCCTGGAACATTCCACACCCTGCTTGATACCAGGTTGACTAGTGTATCAGCACAGAGGGACACCCAAGATGGAGGCTTTCAAGTCCAGCCCATCCACAACACTGGTTCCTCCCGGGTAGGTTTTGGGAAAACCATCCACCTCTCTGGTGTAGGATTTCCAAGATGTCTCCAAATATCCAGCACTACTCTGTGAGACGGCAGCCGGGGCCAAGCTGTCTAATGCTGACGCTCCCTGGGGAAGTGATGGCTCAGAAAACTTCAGAGTCTAGGTCAACCCCTCAGAGCAGACGTCAAGGCTTTGGCTCCGAGAGCCTCTCTGCCCCAACATAAGTCTGAGCCGAGCAAGTCAGGGAAGGTGCGGGAGTTTAAGAGAGATTTACCTTTGCTCTTGGGGCATTTGGATCAGAGGGCTCCGAAGCAGCAGGTTGGATAGGAGAAGCAGCTAAAGGAGGACTGTCTGCCCACAGTCCCAGTAGGGGATGGAGCTGGTAACACCCCCATCTGGATCTGCATCTGAAGGAATCTGTCCACCTCTGATTCAGAAAGGCTGTGGGAAGACCAAACAGAGGATGCTGTGGAAGGTGGTCTGAACAAAACTGTTGGAGGGGATCTCTCTTTACAGGGAGACCCTGAGGGAGGAGGAGGAGGCAATGAAGGAAAAAGGAGCTTGGGGCTGAGGAGAGGAGAGGATTGGTCGGGCTTAGAGGATCTGGGATCCAATGCCTTAGGAACCTTGACTGGAGGTTCATCCAAACAAGAGGAAGCAGACTTCCCTGGTAAGCGTCTTCTACATTACCTGTCTTCTCTGTTTCTTGGAAGGGGGATGAGCCCCTGAAGAAGAACCTGCATAAGGGGCCAAAGGAGGTAAAATGCCCTGCAAAATGAGTTTGTTTCTCCTGTTAGCTAGTGCTCTCTGGTGAAACCCCTCGCAGATAGTGGGAGGCTTCGAGGTGAGCAGAGCTGACAATATACTCACTCCCTAGGCATTCGATAAGGGAATCTTGTGCCCTTGTGCCCATAGGAAGTGCACTTTGTGAAGCTTAAAGTGCTTCTCAGACATCCTACAAGACTAAAAGGAGAAAGAGAAAAGGAAGAAAAAGGAAAAGAATAATTCCCACCAAGAATGCGCCAGCAGACACAAAACTACTACACGGAGGCTTTATGTACATATATTATATACAGAAACAGAGGTAAAGAGGTAGAGTAGAGTAGCAGTAAAGGAAAAACTACACCAGTAAGTCAACTTAAAAGACAACCAAAAATTTCTCCCAAGGATCTTGAGTCAGTGCACCGCAATGCTTCTCCTAAGAGCGGCAAACAAGATCTGGGGTTACTGGGGGGGGGCTCGAGCTTTGGAGCCTAAGGTTTTGAAAGTGGCCGAGCTGGACCAGAGGTCAAATCAGAAAGCCACAGGTCAAGGAAGAATGAAAATGACTTCAGATCTCCCATTTTTCACAAAACATTAAATTTTGCACGTGCACTTGCATTATCAACACCCACAGTCTGAAACAGCAAAATACTATTCTTTGTTTATACAGATTTTTTAAAAACAGTAATGTCATTTTGACTTGTAGGATTACCCCATACTTCTGAAAATTCCCATAGTAAGTTAAAACACATACTTTGTAGCTACAACCATGATGGTAAGATAGATCCCTACAAATCTTGGACCAAAGCCTTCCTGAAAAGGCTACAACATTAACAGTGCTCCCTTGGATTTTAAACACAATTTTCATACTATAAAAACTACTTGCTCGCTCTATGAAGAGTCACATAATCCTTTATGTTTGTTAACCAGGTATGTGAACTGGCCATGTGACCCTTTTCCATCAGAACCTGGGCCAAAAGGTTAAATCATTAGCCAGGCATTATCACCTGTATACAACAGAACAACTTGGCAATACAGACATCATAACAAATATATATATTCTCATAACAAGAGACAGTAGTACATGAAAAAATATATCAAATTCAAAAATACCGAAATTCTGTAGCCATATTAACTGTTTTAAAGAAGGCCCGATCGTGATTTTATCTCCTGCAATTTACTGAGTGGATAACTTGTTTGTAAAAGTAGGGAGTTTTGCAAAAACTTACTGTTTTTTTTCAAAGTATCCTAAATAATGTGATTTTGTTTTACACAAAATGAGGAAATACTCTGGAAGAAATATGAACAGTACCAATATGCACTTTTGCAGTACAATTAGACAATCACATTACTGAAGTCAAGATGACTTGCTGAAGTCAAGATGACTTCCAGATTATTCTGTCTTCTCAGTGTTTCATACCTACAAACCGTTCACATTATGCACATTAACAAGAATGCACAGGTAACAGCAAACCATCAATTACCTTAGTAGCTATTATTACAAATATGGTGGAGGGTCGACACTGAAATGTCATGACAGTATGTGGGCAAACAACCAGGTGAAGGTACAAAAACACCCCCCTCCCGCAACAACATTACTTTGTTTTTTTTATGCTTGTTTCAAGATGAACAACCTGGTGAAAGTTTTAAATGCAGAACATACTAGCAGAAGCAAAGCCTACTTGTTCCACCAAGCTCTCAACAACTGCCCATCTCCATTACCCCTTTTAATCACATATCCTCTTAAATGCCCTGCTGTATTTGACTTAGCTCCAAGTCCAGCAATTAACTGTACCCATCTATCAGGTGTGCAAATTAGTACTTCTTCATGAAATGTTAAAATGAGTTCCTTTAAGAGGACTATTCACTAAACACGCTCCCTTTGGGGGTACATGTCCCTTACAAACTTATTACCCTGCCAAATAAAACACAACAACATCCCCCTTTCTGTGGTGATCTACGCTAGTCAGCTTCCTCTGGACATACATGTCAAGCCTGGATGAAATCGTATTAATATAACAAAACGTAAAATGCACTTTGTTACTACTTACATCAATAATGCTTTCTGATCTCTAACCCAGTCCTTCGAATCTCTGCTAAAGCCTCCAAATCCACTGCCTATATTCTCCTACCTTGATTCATGTGTTCAGGCCTGATTTTATTCTGCCTGGATTGTGAATCACACTTGGAGCACTGTCAGTCAAAGATCTGGAACACTCTACCTCTTCTAGGTTACTATATACTATATCTTACAGATAGGTAACCCCAACCCACCTCAACGATTCCCGCTTCCACTTTTTTCTGGCATCACTCCCAATCAAATACGATGAACTGCCAACTATAGAAGTAATAAAGATGTAGATCCTCAGATAACAAAGCTCGTACACGGGATGATAAAATGACACATAATCCCCTTCATGTAGAAAGTCACCCATTAATCACATCTTTCCTTATCCTCCGTTTCCTAACTCTCCCCTTGACAAGCTAATCCACAGCATCAGTGTCACGCAAAATGAGTATATCTGCCAGGTTTCTTCTACCAGTCTAATTACCAGGTAGCAAACAATGTGATGCCCTTCCACTACATTGCATCCTAGCCCCAGTAATCTCCATTGCATCCTAGCCCCAGTAATCTCCATTCAAGCCATTTCATTACTGAACTGTCCACTTACCATCTGATTGTCTGCTTTTCTAAAATCAGAATGATCACATCAAAAATTACATTTGTTCAGGTCTTGTCATCCCTATCACAACTGCTCTTTTGCAGAAATATGGACAGCAGTTATGGCATCTCATCTAACTCACTAATGTTATCCCCTCCCCCATCACTCTGCTACTCTGGCATGCTTCCTATCAGATTCTCTCCAGAACCTGCACAGATGGAACCAATTCCTGCTGAGCAAGCTCATCCTTTTAAGTTCTTCCACAAGTATTTTCTATGCTTAGCACTTAATCCAATCAAATCATCTTAGATGAAGCAACTGCACTGACTAGTGTTCTCATTTTTGACATGCAACACAAGCAGCATGTATGACAAAGTTACTATACTGCTTAGTTCTATGAAATTCATGAGCATCTCAGACATTTCTTCCGATGACTGTTCTACTACCCCATTAGAAAAAGAAAGTCCAAACACACCGGAATAAGTTGGTACACCATTTCTTTCTGAGGAAATCCCAGTCCAGGGCTACCATCTACCATGGCTAAAGCCAACAAAGAACCAGTTCCTCGTGCACCAGGCTCATTTCTCATCCCCACTACCTCACTCAACCCCACTAAAACAGAATTTTGCCACTAGTAGATCCCCCATTAAATGTTTCCATCCACCTTAAATCTCCTTCTTGGCTTCTACTTACCAACTCCAATTCTCCTTTCCCTCTCCCATTTTCTTACCCATTTCCCTTAACGTATCCTTCCCTGCCACCCACCTCAGCCACTGCTTCCATATTTTCTCTTCCCTTGTACTGACTTGTTCCTCCGTTTATGCCTGAAACTTCCACCCACCTTCACCCATGCAGATGTCGCTTTCTTCACATTTGCATTTTCTGCCTTCCTTGTTGCTCTTCATATTTTCCCAACCATTCCCTCTCCCAGTCTCCTTTTGCTCTTTCCTCAACTCAGGTTGGTCCAATATTTTCCTACTATCCCACATGCTGCTGCCTTTCCCCTTAGTTGCTATGGATGCACTTTCCCTCAAAAACAAACATTTTTTAGTTGCGATTCCCTAATTAACCCAGTCACGTTTTATCTAAGCTTCTAAACCTGCCTATTCTCCAGCAGAGCAAATATCTGCTGCCTCACTAAAACCCCAGACTCATGATTCACAGGATATCAAACCTGCCTCTCCCTTCCCACTTTCTCAGGCCTCTTTCCTTTCCTACCTTTCACCTCCTTGTGTCCTCATTGTTGCCTTAATCACCCTTCCAATTACATTTCCTCACCATCAGCACTATCAGGTAGTACCCATTCAGCATCTCCCTCCACTCATTTTGGGGTACAGGTGTTCAGATTCCTAGCTACAGGAAGGTTAGGAGGAACTAACATCCTTCTCCCTCCACTCATTTTGGGGTACAGGTGTTCAGATTCCTAGCTACAGGAAGGTTAGGAGGAACTAACATTCTTCAGATGTGCTGCCATTTAACTCATTAATACAGCCAGCTCTATAATGGTAACTATGCCTGTTGTGTGGGCCAACTTGTCCTATTCAAGCTGACAGTACTGAGGGGGGGGGGGGGGGTTGGACTATTTTTCCTTTACTCCATGCGGATTCTGAATAAACATCAAGTCAAGCAACTGATGAGTTGGGGGGGGGGGTGGACTAGCAAAACTAACACCAGATGCTCCAGATTCATTTTATATACACATACAGAGGAGCACATAACCCCCCCCCCCAAAACACCCACATAAAATATAAATAAAATAGGTTCCATACACTGCAAAGTGCATTTCATACACTTAAGGGTGAGTTTCAGCGAGCAGCAAGTAAGGACATTTTCCTTGACATTATTGTTGTGCAAGCTCAAAGAGTTACTATAAACTAAAAACAGGAAATATGGGAGGGATCTGGGGGTGATACCCTGCCTTAAAAACATTTTTTGTTATATTAGATATCAGAATTGTGCTCTTATTTACTATGACTTCACAGAACAATAACAGCAATTATGTTTTTTCACTGCTGTACTGCAGAATAATTTCAGAGAGAGTACATTTAGAAGCATATTTGTTAGAACCACTTTATTTATACTTTTTTGTTGGATCGAGAGGCCAATATTTTTGTTTTCACTGAAATGGGTTGCACTGAAATTCCTCCAATTAAAATGGGAGTGTAAATACGTGTACCTTGCATATGACACACTAAGTTAACTGGGTTAGTTCCACCACTTTTTTTTTTTACATTTCAAAACAGCTTCCAACCTCCACCCTCCATTACATTAGTTTCTCATCTTTAACTTTACCAATATCATCATGCAAGACCACATTTCTTGATCTGTAAAACCCAAAACAGTTACCAAATTGTCCTTATTACAGTGCTACGTTTTCTTATTATTCTCACCATTGGTCTTCTCTCTTTTTTTTATAGTCAGTTTTACTTAGTTTGTTGCTACTCTCGTTTCTCGTCTACTATCACTGCTGCATATGTTTCAGTTACTGCATTGGTTTTGTGGCAGCAGATAAAGGAAATCAGCCAAAAACTGAGGTGTCTATCACTTTGTCAGTGTAGCACAAGTTTTCACTGCTGTATTCCCTGCTACCTAGGGTGGCCACCTTCCGTTATGGCTAAAACCATAGGCCACACCCCTCACATCACCAGTAACACCACCCATTCCTGCACTCTCTGCCACCCATTTTCTGCTCATTTTGTGATATCACTATGACATCACCTGAATGGGAACTCCCTCTTTATTCCTGATGCCTGCTTTTGTCCAATTTACTATGCTTTTCTGTAAAAAAAAAAAAACATAATAAAATCAGCTGATTTAACAAACTCTGATAGTCTGTTTCCTTTTTTGAAACTGTACAGTGTTTTCCAGAATACGGAGAATCGATTTGATTGCCGGATAGTCCGGAAAAAAACCAGAAGGGGTGGCAAATCTACTGTTACCACATCACCCGGTTCCCTTTTCCACATTATCATCCTGAACACTTGTTATCTGCCATCTGAAATGTCGCTCAGTCATCCTGCTTAATTTTTAACCAGATCTGCAGGCCCTCCTGACATCAGGTCTGATATCTGTATCACTTCAGAGACACTTACTTTCTTCTCCATGGAGAAGAAGTATAAGCTTGCTCATTTGTAACAGCCACGAAATCTTACTTTACATTCAAAAGCTCCATATTGCAAAAATATTTCTCCAAATTCTCAGTGTTCACCTTCAAAATTGTCCACAGCTTCTTTCCCCTCCTCCACATTGCTGCTTCCCTTACACAGCTTCCTTGCTGCTGCTGCAGTAGCCCTCTGGCACCATCTAGCAACTCCAAAGGAGTAGGGAAGTTCCCCAATGCCCTATCAAAATTTCCCCTAGTAGCATAAATATAATTTCATGTCTCTCCAGAACACAGGCTACTAGCCTAGTGCGACTAACATGTGGCTAACCTAGTCAACACAAAAATGGATGTATAAAAATAAATGTATACTGGAAAATGAATCCAATTACCTGAATATAACCCATAGTCTTCTGATCTTCCAACTTCATAAGCAAGTGTGCAACCTGTTCAGCTACTAATATTGCAATGCTATATACAACCATAAATCATAGTCCCAAGACTATGGGTCAACTTGTCTATTTGAAATGGTTACACCTCTACAGATAAATATCACATTTGATATCCTGACAGCTTATTTTAGTACTGGTCAGAAAATACTAGGAATACTGCATTCGGTTTGTTGATGGATATTTTAAATTTCAGAGCTTTGAAGTGATTTAAATACCTGGAAATTAAAAGTATAGTGTTTAACATTACTCTCTAGCATTTACACAAAAAGGTACAGACAGATAATTCACAACATGCCAAGAAGTAGGCCAGATTCACGAATGCCTACACTGCGTACACAGGTCTGACTAAATAGACATAACTCCCACCTTCTTCCTCCTAACTTTAGTTATCCTACTGATTTTCTTGCAGCCTTAAACAGAGGGGGATTCATAAAGTTTACCAAAAAGTGTAGACTATGCATCTGTACATTTAGTGTAATCTTCCGGAGTGAACAGACAGCACAAACAATGAGGTACGAATATTCTTTAATATAGAATGTGTACAATTAGTGTTGGTGTTTGTGACTCTAGCCTACTGATTTGGTATTTAGGAATCAAAACGTTAAGAGAGAGAGATGAATGTGCTTAACACAGACTATTTAATGGACAGTTATGATTTGAAAATGGAAAACTGAATTATAAGTACAAATCATTAGACAGCTCAATCTATAATGCTGATTTACAAGTATCCACCCATTCTCGATTTTCTAAACAAACTGAAAACCAAAAATAACATGGTACGAGATCATATCCAAATATATCCTTATCAAAAGGGAACTATTGGGATTAAACTCTCCAAATGTGCAGAACAACTTTAAACTACAATACCCCCATCTAAAAAAAAGCTGCATATTTATTTTGAAAATTATTCTCTTGGAAATGTTCAGAATTTATCACTCCACATCAAACTGAAGTTATATACAAAATAAGGCAGATATTTGTTATTTAAAATATAAATCCTTAAAACAAATTGGCAGCATATGGTATATGACTGAAAATTTCTACAAAACTTTTGTAGAAAATTCAGGGTCTCCTGCAAGCACTGTGGTCTGATCATTTATATTAACTAAAAATGTGGCATTGTTTAATTTTCTGATTATGTAGTGTGCTTCTCTGGAGCTTATTAGCAATAGCCAGGAAAATGAATTAGAAAAAAAAAATCAGATTATAGGTTCATAGGTTCATACTAGGCTATCTGCCCAAGGGCATTTACAAGCCTAGCCCATAGTTTTGTGGCTTACGCCACCCCTTTAGTATGGGGAACTATACCCATTATTTTGCTGTGCCTCTGTTGAGCAGTGACACTGAGGTAATCCCTGGGGTATATCTGCGATCTCCCATCCATTGGTCAAGATTTCTCTTGAACAAGGCCAGCGAGGTGCTCTGCCTCACATATACCGGGATTTTATTCCACAGCATAGGGAGTCTTTGGGTGATGAATCTATCCCTCCAGCACGTCCTATTAATAGCCGTGTCGAGGTTTAAGTCTCCGCCCTTGTGGCTCTGACGGATCTAGATTTTTGAGGTGAAGCATATTCATCAAATCTGAGTTTGACATGGCCTTGTATGTTAGGCAAAGGTCACCTCTGAGCAAGCGTGGCGACTGAATAGAGCTGGAGTTCTTTCAGTCGGGCAGCATAGGACAGATGTTTGAGACCCTTTATCCTTTTGGTGAGGAACTTTTGTGGCCTCTCCAGCTGCTGCAAGTGTCGGGTCAGATACATTCGAATGGGGCATTGTACTCAATCACTGGTCTGATGAGTGATGAGTATAGGGAGACTATGACCTCCCTTGATCTAGATGAGAATCCCTTCATGATAAGGTGGGCAATGTAGAAGGTCTTCCTAACTACTTTAGCTACATGGGTGTCGAATGACAGACTACTATCAACCTGGGTCCCCAGGTCCCTGATAACTTCTTCTGTACTCAGTGGATTGCCACCTATTTGGTAGCTAGGGGTAACCTTGTTTTTCCCGAAGGGTATGACTATGCATTTTTTGGCATTTAACTTTAGGCCATGGCTCTGGCACCAGTTATCCGTTTCTGTGAGACCCTTCTGAAGGATATCTGTGTCAGATGTGTTTTCTACTATGGCGCCCAGTTTGCAGTCATCTGCAAACTTTGTCAGCCATAACCCTCCTGTGTTTGCTTGTACTTCGGAAAAGTAGATGCCAAACAAGAGTGGGCCCAGGACTGAGCCCTGTGGTACACCACTTGTGACAGGCTTTGAGTCTGACATGGCGCCAGCAACTCTGACCCTGTGGGTTCTTTACCTCAGCCAGTTTGCAACCCATCTTGTGATGTATGGGTTAACATTTAAGCTGATGAGTTTTTCAATGATACCCGAGTGGGGTATTGTATCAAAGGCCTTCGCCAGATCGAGGTAGGCTGTATGGACTGCCTTTCCCTCATCAATGGCTTTGGTGACTGTTTCGAAAAAGTCAACCAAGTTTAGAAGGCATGATCTGCCTTTGACAAAGCCAAACTGGGATGGATCCAAAGTCTGCAAATTCCCTATGTCTTTATTTATGAGGTCCATTATGATCCTCTCCATGGCTTTGCAGATAAGGCTTGTCAAGCTAATGGGCGGTAATTTCCAGGGTCGGTGGAGGCACCGCCTTTGTGAAGTGGGACCACAGTTGCAGTGCGCCACTCCTGGGTGCGTATCCAGAGGTAAGACTATGATTAAACAGCTGTCCTAGCTGTGGGTTTAATTCCTCGTTGAGTTCGTGGAGCACACAGCCGGGGACACCATCAGGTCCCATGGATGCTGTGTTTTTGCTTTGGAGAGAGCAGTTCTCACTTGGGCGTTGGAGATGTTTGGGGGCTGCAATCGCTTGGTATAGATATCTCTCCTTTTGGGGGAGGGGAGAAGTTTGCACTGAACCTGTCAGCCAGTATGTTGGCAATGTCTGTAGGATCAGTAATCTTCACATCATTTTGAACTAGTTCTGAGCATATCTGGGAGTTTCCTCCCAGGTTTCTAACATAGCTAAAGAAGGCCTTATGATTGTCTTTTGAGTCTTTAGCTATTTTTCTCTCAAAATTTGCTTTGGATGATTTTATGAGAGCTCTTAGTTTTTACTTATAGTGATCAAGGGTGTCTTACCTTTTAAGGATTTTGCTCTATCTTGTAGTAGCTTCCTCCTTTTGTTGTAGAGTTTGTTTATGGCTGGGGTCCACCAGAGTGGACGCTTGCCTTTGGTACAAAGAGTCTTTGTTTTGCTTGGGATTGCCTTATCCATGCAGTCCTGCAGGTGCTGGTAGAAGGCATTTGTAAGTGATTCAGCGGCTTGAGTACTGTTTTCCGTCGGCTCGGGGGCCTTAAAGGAGACCACACTAGTCTTTAGAAGTGTGAAGTCGGCTTTCGAGAAGTTCTTTACTGTGGTCTTTTTATTTCAGGTGGGGGTGGGATGAGGACCTCCAGCGAGATTAGTTTGTGATCTGATCTCACCAGTGAGGGGTATACTTCCGGTGTTGAACATTGTGCTCCCATGTTCGTGATGATGAGATCAAGTATGTTTTCTCCTCTTGTGGGGATGGTGACTAGTTGTTCCATGGCATTTGAGTTTATGAATTCCAGGAACTTTTGGGCTAGGGTGTTTGGGCTTGAGTAGTGTTCCCAGTCTATATTAGGGTAATTGAAGTCACCTAGTATGATGGTGTTTGGTGATACATTTATCCCTCTAGTGTTTTCAGGAAGGCCATGTGAGGTTCCTGAGTTTGTGAGGGTGGCCTGTAACATGCTACAATTTGCAGAGCAGTCTTGCCTATGGTTAATTGCACCTGGATGGTCTCCGATGCATCGTGCGTTGCCACCAGTCTTGAGGTGTGGGTGTCTTTGATGAATATGGATACCCCCTCCTTTCTTGGTATTGTCCGGATTTTGGGGCCGGAACGCATGATAAGAGGTAAAACCTGATAGTGCTGGGGTGCTCTCAGGAGCCTTGAACCAGGTTTCTGTCACTGCACAGACATCGATGTTCTCCATACTGAGAAGGGCCTCGAGTGCGTGCATTTTGAGATTTAGACTTCTGGCATTGAGCAGCATTACCCTTAGTTTTTTTCCTTTTTGATGTTCTAGGGTGGTAGGTTTAGAATTTGAGCCTTGCCTAAAAAAGGCACTATGGGGTGGCAAAGCCTTTGCCAATATCCGGAATCCCAGGGTGACAGGTGCAAGCCGTCCCTTGCGAAGCAGCATGGCTTGTCCAGCATGTCATCCCAGGCAGACAGACATTGGATCCCCTTTGAATGACACCAGAGTTTAAGCCAATTGTTAAAGCTGATCATCTTATCTCTGTATTGTGGCATCATTCTTGGTGAAGGTAGGATACTGCTCAAGGTCAGGGTCATACCTGCCTGGGCTACATAATCAGAGAGCTCCTCAATGTCTCTTTTCATGTAGTCCAAGGAGGTACGTCTCAGGTCCTTTACACCAGCGTGGACAATGACTGAGTCATATTTGTACCTGCTGTTGAGAGACCTGAGTGCTTGCGTTATGTGGCGGATTCTAGCGCCCGACAGGCAGCTTACTGTGACCTTCTCCTTACTCAGTCTGGTGAGCGGACGTCAGTGTGTCTGACTATGGAGTCACCAATGACTAGTGTGTCTGGCATTGTGTTTGGCCTTAAGGGCTGTGACTGTTTGACACTCTGACTGTGAGGTCTATGTGTTGCAGGTGTTGTGTTCTGAGGTGGTGGTTGTTTGGGTGTCTGCTTTGGTGGCCTCTGCTGTTTTGGTAGATTTTTGATCAGAGCCGAGTATGTCTTTGTGTGTTTATGTGTATGATTTGAGGTTGTGATGGTACTATGTGAGACTGGGTCTATAGTGTGTGTGGTAACCTTCTCCTCCTGACTGGTCTTGCCAGTCCTATGTTGAGAGAGCTCAGCCTCCAGTTTGGCCGTATAGTTGCATCTCTCGCATGTATTTGTGTTTTGTGGGAGGAGGAGAGGGTTGTCTGTGTACATGAGGCAATTGTAACATTGCCTCAATATTCCCAGGTTCACCAGCTGAGCAGGAGAGGACACTAGCAACTGATCCCTCGACATGCTAGAAGGACTAGACAAAAACTTTAAAAGAGATTCCGGGGACGTGAGTGACCGAGAAATGGGGTTTGCCTTTTGGGGTGCTATCTATAAGAGTGCCGTATCAAGGTAATAAGTACTGTAGGAGCAAGTGCTAGGTTTAACAGATAGAGAAAAGTCTACTTGGAGTCAAGTAGAGATGATCTTTTAGGTATTAGAGAAAGTGCTAGTAACAGGGATGCTTAAAGGTAAGATTGAAAAGAATGCACTCTGCAGTGTGCACTAGAGAAGTTAGATATGAAAGTAGGTAACTTGAGTTTTACCTGTTTAAAAAGTTAAGGTTTAGTGGAGAGTTACTATTTTTAAAACAGCAAGATGGACTGAAAGGGGTGGTTACTTTTGTATTTTGGTACTATGAAATACTGTAGGATGGCCAATAAATTTAAATAATTGAAGGGGTGGGATTTCAAAAGTGATGGTTTTGTGATTACTCACATAAGCCAGTGAAAGTAGAGAGAAATGAGATATATGGTCAGATTAACATAAGAGGCGGGCAACTAGAAAGACAGTGGTATTTAACAAGACAACTTAAATGGGTGGGTGGGAGGGGAAAAATTCTGCCTGACTCAGAACAGAGAGAGCTGTGGTCTCTTTTGAAGTTTTAATATGCTGTTAAACAGAATGCAAGCAAAACACAAGGTAAAGAAAACAAACTACAGTATTCAAAATATAGAAAGGCAATACAGAAATACAAAAAATAACAGCAAACTAACCTTTCCTTCACAGCAAAGTGTAGCAGAGTCTGGATGAGCCTTTCTGGTAAAGCTCTGAAATGTTTTAGTTTACTCCTTAAATAGAAATGCCTTCATTTACAAGACTTGTATCGTCACTGTTGTGTGTCAAAGGAACTCCAACAATTAAGATGAAAAAAAAATAAAATTGTTGCAAAATATAGTTACTTGATGAAACTGAACTTGTTAATAAAGAAACATTAACCTATATCCTATGACAAACTTATAGCTGTTGTGTGTGTATATGTGCCTTCTTTGAAGGTTGGGTGTCCGGCTGGCAGCTTGGCACCGTAAAAATCCACTGTCAATCATTAGCAGACCGGAGGACGACCCCTACTGGGAAAAGCCAAAAGACAAGCAAGAAGTGATGTAGACACTTGCGTAAAATTGTTTTACTGTGTTTGTTTCTGTATATAAAATGTCAATATTTTTCATTTGATGCAGAAAGTTTTAACTTGAGATTTGTAATTGTTTGCAATCGAACTTGACAGTCATTTATGTTGTTCTTATATAAATACAGACTTCAGTTGCAAGTGCTGCAACGTGTATAATCTGCAATAACATGGGTTTGGCTGTTTTTCTATAAACACATATGGACACCACTATCACTATACCTATCCAACAACTTCTTTTCAAATCAGAAGGGTAGGAGTTTCTGGAGATACACAGACTATACTCCTGTTGCATCCCGATCCATACCTACAGTTAAACTAGAAGCACATGCAATCAAAGCCTTACATAAGACCAGGGCCATATATCATACAAGCCTAAAAAGAGAAAAACAATTCTGAATATGCTTCGTCTTACTATACATATGAAATAAGATGAAACCATCTATACTCTATAGCAATGGTCCCATTAGTTCCTGAACTTTTAAACTAAGTACTATTTAAAGGAACCTTTTTTAAGTCTCAGCTTGAGACTTAAGAGTAATAGCTGTATAACAGAAACATTAACTCTTTCACTCCAGTGGAGCTTACGAAGTTTGCACTGTAACTTCCAATGGGCGGAGCCTAAGCCTTTTTCATAGAATCAAATTGTCCTCACATTTCAGAACAAATATTCCTATCTCTGGAGCCATAAGGATTATGAAAGTAGTATAAATGGCAAACTCTTCAGCACTAACTTTTTATAGTGGTAGTATTCTTTAGATTCTAGGTCTTAAAACTAAATTTTATAAGTCACAGTAACTATTACATTTCTGTAATAGTATGTATTTGTAGTCTTAAGATGCATGTGCAGCTTTTCTCCCCCGACCTCTGCTGAAAATGGGTTTTTTACATCCAGTCGGACTTTCCCGGTTACCAGTTGTAAATAAATAAATAGATATTTTGTAAACAACTTACAATATCTCAGCAACCACTCAAGTTACACAAACACTGTCAGCAGCATTTTATTAATCTAGCTGAGAGCTTTCATATGAAAGGAGTCCTGTATGTGTTACTTGGTTGATGAGATACTTAGAAATACTTAGAAAAATGTAAAACTTGTATCTATATCAATTAATATCATAAAAAAAACAGTTAATTTCTATTTACCTGCATTAGACAGAGGTCAAATATCAATGCTTTTGAGTTTGCTCTTGTGTAAGATTTAAGATGAAATCTTTTAAAACCTTGTCCATAGCATGGTTTTGGAATTATTGATACAATTATGAACAAGTAATATTTGACGCCTAGAGGTGTCAGTAGGAGTTAACTGCAGATGCACCTGGAGGCGTCACTCGGATGTAATGAGTTAAACAGCACTCAAAAACATGGACAGGCAAGGCAAGACTTATTCATCTACATTAACAGATCCACACTTATCCATCTCAGAACCTGTTATTCATACGCAAAAACCAAGACAGCAAAACAAGTTTATATTTAGTATGTTTACAAGAAATTTCCAATAAGCATTACAGAGAGTAAGGCACTTATCAGCACTCCTATGCTATCTCGAGCAATACCATAAAGAAATCTGGAAACAAGTTAAGCAAGGTCAATTGCTAACATTGCAAACAGGCCAAAAAAAAAAAAAAAAAATCAAGACCAAATGATATCCAAGGGCTGCTTAGTCTATCGTGTGCTCGTGGCTTTACCAGATAAAGCTGAAGACAAAGTAGCATGCATGCCCTTCCTTCTACTCCCCTTACTATGCCTCAACATTCTTACACTTATGAAGATACAGTTTCACCAAGTATTTCAAATGAGACTTCACCAGTCCCCTGTAAAAATATTAGGGATTCCAGTCTCCTCTTGGCTGCACATTTCTGTACCTGAAGTGGCATCCCACTGGCTCCCTCCAGTCAAAATATATATTTTTATATGATTATGTCAGGCTCCTTCCCCACCAGGTATTGGGCAATTATTTCAGGCCAATTCTTACCATGCGGTTTTCACCATTATCCACAATAACATTACTTCCTTACTTCTAGCACTTCATAACTAGTTAGCATGAAAAAATTCAAGCTACTACTGCACTAACTGTTTCATATTTATAAGCCATCCCATTGTTGCTTCTCCACATTCTGACTTACTGACCTGTAAAAAGCACCTTCTCTATTAAAAGACTGTAGCTCCCTCACAATATTACTAGTTAATGGGTACCAGCAAGATTGGTCTCAGTGCTGACTGAATTCTTCCTACTGTCCTCCTCAAAATGACAAGTCATTCTCTGTCCATTAGAAATTAAGTCATTTTCTAATGTATGTTAACAGCTCATGTTCCACTCCTAGCCTGAGTAGTTAACTGCAAGCGTTCTCTGAAACTAGTCAAAATTGTTCTGCAATCCTTGCAAACAATGCCCAAGTATTCCAGTGCTCACTCCACTCACCCAATCAAGAACATGTTTACAAAGTGAGCTCTGTGGAGTATTAAAGTCCTAACTGCTCCCCAGAAGACCCAGGTATGACTGGCAGTCCAAGCAATGAAGCCAACCAAGTGGCAGGCTTTGCTCACATAAGCAGGGGATAAGAAAGTGGCATGGCTCAATGTACCATTCTTTTCAGACGGACATGCAAATTGTAGCAACAATAGATGCTAGAGAAGACAACGAGGCACCTTTGTCCTCTCATACAGTCTGCACTGCAGTTGGAAATGCTGCAAAGCATGCTTTAATATTGGAGACACCTGCTCTTCCTGAAGGGAGGATGGAGGTCACAGGATGTTTGTGGTTAGAATGATAAAAAATGAAAAGCATGGTAGGGAAAAATGAATTATCTTTCAAAATACCAATTGATTTACAAATGTAAATCTGGTTATTCTGATCCTTATAAAATAAAACTACACATTCACCACCTTCCAGTTTTGTAGAATAACTTGTGTCCAGCACAGTAGCTATGTAGCAGTACAGTAGCTATGTAGCAGTTTAAGTTTCTACCTGCTTTTAAGCAGCTCTGCACAGCTTATCCCCTTCATTTTGGGGGTGACTTAGCTTACACAGAACTGGATCCAATCTCACAGCAATTATAGCTGCAAAGCTGAAGAATCAAACTGATACGTACAACAGATCAAATGGATACATTTCCTTTTAAGCAAAATGAATACTATTCTGCTGTCAACCCCACCCCCATTAATTGCCCAAGACAATGCACCAAAACGAAGACCATACTCCCTTACACCAGAGATTCAGAACCTTCACTCATGCATCTTTTGGCCATCATCATACGTATATGCTAGGCTACAATGCATCATGACCAGTTAATCCCATCGCCGTTCTGACTTTTCTGGTAAGAAGTCCAAGTATTGTTTAGCACAGTCTATAAACACACAATCTAGCAAACAGGCTCAACCCTCAGCTGGTAGACTGCAGTGGCTTAAGTGCACCAAATCTCCATATGACATATGGACCATAGAATCACCTCATTTTGTCTGCATGTTTATGTACATTGGTACAGGGAAAGAAGTTCAACTAGCAAAAGTTACTTCACTGCTACCAATTGTTTTTGCTAAGCTTTTCCCCTGTAAAGGAAACATCACATTACATCTCTACTAAACAAAACCTCATAAACAAAACCTCATAAATATTACATCTCCACTATGGTTCCATATGCATCATGCCTTCACAAGACTTTAGTGCAGTATATAAACACATTGTACAATTTTAAAAATTATTTATTCTACACAATAAGATGTGCAAGAATTTAAATCTGGAAAAAAAACCTAGTTATTATTTGCTATTTAATCATGTCTTTAACAATATATACAATACAACCATAAAAAGCCTTTAAAACAAGAAAACATCCAATTGGTTTCTTCTTAAGACTGTCACTTTGTGATTATTAAAATATCTTGAAAATACATGCTATCTAGATACATACATTGACAGCTTTGCTTTTTGGTGGGAGAGGGAATAACAGACCTTCACTCTTGAAGTTGGTGTACCAAAATCCATGTTGATACCCCTTTGCTTTTGACTACTTTACTGCTTAAACGAATCAATGACATTGGTGTTGGAAAACATGGGATTTTTTTCAAGCTCAAAACACGAATACCAGAAGGTCTGGGAGCCTTATTTTACCACTTTCAACCATGTCATTCATGTAAACAATTAGCAATTTTCTAGGTCTACAATTCGCTTTCTTTTACATCAGTCACAGACTTAGCATTCAGGTAGCATGTTTTACCCCCCCCCCCCCCCCAGCCACATGCTCTCTCTTGCCTTTTCTCAGTCTTAACATTTATGCTACAAACTTTACTGCAAAAAAGGCAATCCTGACATTGAAATTACTGGTGAACATTTACAGTTTCGAGACACCATCCATGCATGTCTCGCCTAGTACAGACTTTCTTTATACAGAAAAGCATCTCAAAACATGGCAGGTCTCACAGGAAGCAAAATTCTACTACACACCAAATATCAATAAAAGCATTCAAGTTATTTTACAGTGCAGCAGTACATGCCAAATATCAATAAAAGCATTCAAGTTATTTTACAGTGCAGCAGAAACACACAAAATGAATTTACAGAACTTGCTACCTAGTTAATGTAGCAATCCCATATCCTTTAAGTATTATTGCCCAATCATACAGACATCAACATGTCTTCTACACACTTTGGTAAAAACTGTTATGCAAGTCTCTAAAATTAGTTTTACAATTCTCATCAGTTCCAAATCCACAATAAAATTGGAATCTGTTCCACCATCGTAGCCACCAAACCTACTCATATATATTGGTATATATTGGTATCCCTCATCATAAATAGCTTTGGTTACTTTGGGTTTTTCTCTTGTAGGACCATAGTGTAATAAACATGCTCAATCACAGCTACAGCAAACTTCAGGTATTCAAACAGGCAAACCTCAGGTATTCAAACAGGCAAACCTCTTTAATATTGGAAATTTACAACTGGACTTTGCAAAGAAATACTTATTTCATCATCTCATTTTGCACTCTCTGTGTTACAACACAAGATCATATAAACAATACAATACAATATACTGACCCATTAAAATGGGATTACCACATTACTCAACTAGATTTGTGCTAACTACACTACTCCCTAAATAAATAAAATATGAAGATACCGGTGTTAATTTAATGGTTATGTGACAGGGTGCATACATTCTGTAGACATGTCGGAATCATTTAAATTTTCATTCTATCCTCTACATTATATACACTAGACAGCACTGATTATTCTAAACTAAAACTACTCCTGCAAATAGGATATGAAGACAAAATGAGATATGAAAGTTTTTAATGAGGCACCTAAAAGACATTATCAAACCCTGAAGCATGGGTCTCATTCATACTCTACCACGAGGACTGTAGGTGAACTAGCATATTCAACAGAAAGCCTCATCTCCAAAACAAAAAGGAATGTACCTGGCAGACAGCAAAGTAGTGGGTAACCTCTAACCCGCAGATTTTGCTGGCTTGAGAGAGGCTTGAAACCCGATGGCCATAAGTTTGAGATTCCTGCTCTGAAGGAAGGATGGTGGATTAACACATTCTGTTACTAATGACTGGGAGAAATGCAGTGTCCTTTTACTACAGAACTGTTACATAACCAAGATCTTATATCTTGAAGCACTTTATAGACCAGAAAACATCATAGGACAGCACTTTAATGAAAGCCAAATTTAATTTTCACCTCAAATTTCAGATACATCACCACAAGCAAAGGTATAACTTTAATAATTAAACTGGTGAAAGTATAGGCCCAGAATATCTCATTCCTTAACAAGATAAATATACCGATCAATATTTCTCATAAATATACATTTTACGTCAAAAGTATTAATTATAATTAACTTTCATTCCTTCTGTATTCATCTTCCACATCCGATATAAATAAACAACTTTCAGCATCACCGCTTTCTCCTCCTAAGTCTAGGGATGATTCTTTAACAGCCTACTCTTTATATCTATACTTGTTTGCTCTTCCAATCGAACTCAAACACGACGATGTACTTTGAAAAAGATGTTTTGAATATACGCTCATACCTATCCCACATTGAGCATGAAGATGGTCCAGATGGATTGGTGTTAGTCCAGTTAACAAATTAAAATAAATATAATTTGTACCGTTTATGTATTACACACGAGATCAGTATTAATCAGAAACAATACGAGTTATTCCATTTCCTTTCAAGCACACTGTTGTGCTCCAACTACCCACAATTTGTAGTTATTTAGTTTGTAATCAGTGGAAGACCACTTACCTGAGCAGAAACTGTTACTACTAGGGGTCAGTGGCGACAGGGATGAACTGCTCCTCTCGAAGGCTTTGTTGTCTTCCTCAGAAACAGGCGACTCGGAGACAGGCGACGATCCCTTGTTCTGTTTACCCAGGTAAGGACGAAGTACAAGGCGGGGGATGCGACTACGGCTGTTCTCCTTCTCCTGCACCTTCTGCTGTTCCTTTCAGTAACAGAACAAGTTAATTAGGAGTACATCATTCGTTTAAAGGTGCAAATACCTCCTATCTTTTCTAATTTGACAATACCACTTACTGACATCGCTCTGCTAATTTCGTGTCACTCCTGCCATTCAGCTGCAGTTCCATCCTAAATAATTACATCAAACTAAAACCACAAGCTGACAATGCCAACACCACCACCACTATTCTGCTGTATAACACCATGACACAAATTCAGCAATGTTTTTCCTAAGTAACAAACGGGGACAGAAAATATATTACTTAGTAGGTTGTTTTTTCTAAAGGGACACATCAGCTGTATAATTGGGGGGGGCGTAGCATTCCCAGTTAGGTTTCTTGTTACGTAGAACGTCTTACAGCAGCCAAGAGGCACCATCTCCATCAAGGCATTGCCTAACCGTGAGAAGCACCGTTACTGGAAGGGGAGGAACAGTGGGAATTAGCTACTACCCATACTCGGCCTCCAATCAAAAACAGCAACACACTAAGAGCCTTCATTCTTAGCGCGTTTTTAACAAAATACAACAATTAAGCAATGTTGTGGAGGATAAGTGAGGGTTCCAACACGTTTGTTTTCACTAAATAATGAAGGTTACTGTATGCAATTTTAAAAGTCTTACTCGACATTAAAGTTGCACAATATGCCACTTACTTACTGCACTAGTGTTGCCCTCTACTGCTTGGTCAACGCGGCGTACTTGAATTATTGCAGTGTCTTGCCGTTGTATAATTTATATAAACAAAATTGTTTACAGTCGATTGTTATTATCATTACGGGGGGATCCGCGCTTCTCTGCCAACAAATTTATTAGCGGCAATATTTACTAACGTTCCCCCCTCAAGTTACTCGTTCCATGAACACCAACTAAATACGTGTTTAAAGTTTACGCGTGGAGCGCCACTTAATGTATTGGAAATAAACGCCTTAAGCGTACTCACGTGAGCTTATTTGCAACTTATCCTTGTTTCTTCCAGTTCCAAACCCAACAACATGGTTAAATACAGATGAGACTGTAAGACAGCTTGCATAACATAACTGGTTAGTCCGCCTGGGGAACTCTCCACTATCTCACTTTTTTATGTTATTATGACAGCCCGTAACATAACTGACAACTGTGTGTATATATGTACATACACACAATATAAAATGCAAAAGAATCATATCTAAGCAGTGAGCAGTCTCTCACCGTTAGCAATTCATAGCACTGCTCTTCAAAATAATACTCGATAAACGTATCCTTTTTTAATTCTTGCACTACAGTGTTCGTAGATGGATACTCGAAACTGGCTGCCAGTCCGCTTGCATGTTTGTGGTATATGACAGACGCAGGGCAGGTCAAGGGTTACCACCTGTCCCACTTTGCGAGGGACAGTCCCTCTTTGGGCAGTTGTGTCCTGCAAAAAATGTGAAAAAATGGCAAATGTCCTGAGATTTTAGGACAAAATTATTTTCTATATTTTATGTAATAGTTGCATAAAACAGTTATTCTGTATCTGAAACACCCAAATGTTATAAGAAACAGAATAAGGAACTAAAATGCTACAAGAATAAACTTTTATTCAGGCAAAAAACTGAAGTTCTGTCCTTTGTACTGGCCGTGGGTATGTTTTGCCCTGCAAAATCTGATGTTTGTAGCAAAAATGTCCCACTTTGGGCATTTGGAAAGGTGGCAACCCTACTGGAGTATGTGCATTTAGATGAAGATGGTCACTGTCATGCAACACTTCAACCGTATATGCAAAAATGGGGGAAAGGGAGTTACGGATGGATTTTGACAGATGATGGACCCTTCCTAGTCGGTGATGGAGGCCATGGTTTACTATAGCAATAACCCACGCCTGGGTGTGGGTAATGCTGGATGCCAAGGGCGAAGCCCAAGTGGCCAAACAAAGCCAACTGTGGGTAAATCCAGCATTACCCACACCCAGAAGTGGATTATTGCTATTATACATTATTTAAGAAAAAAAAAAATTACTTTTCTTATATAATGGCATTGTATAATGCCTCCTTGCTGCCCTTCCGCAGCTGTCTGGTATTCTGCGGCAGTTCTGATGTACTGCGCATGCGTATGCCTACGCAGTACATCAGAGCTGTGGGCAAAAGCAACGGAGAAAGCAAGATCTCCGTTGCTTTTTAAAGATCTCCGTTGCTTTTTACTGTTTCGCTATGTTAAATAGGTTTAACATAGCGAGACAGCTTTAAAATAAGCAACAGAGATCTCCGTTGCTTATTTTAAAGCTGTCTCGCTATGTTAAACCCATTTAACATAGCGAGACAGGTTTTAAAAAAAAGCAATGGAGAAAGCAAGATTTTCGTTTCTTTTTACACAGACACCCGGAGATCTCCGTTGCTTTTTTTAAAGCTGTCTCGCTATGTTAAACTCCTTTAACATAGCGAGACAGTGTTTTAAAAAAGACTTATACTAATGGAAAAAGTCCGGGCGACCGGACCTTTTTCCATTAGTATAAGTCGATTTACAACGTGCACGCTGACCAATCAGCGTGCACGTTTTGGAATATTAATGGGGGGTCATGGTATAATATATTTTAAATCACGGCATACCTCTCAACTGTCCCTGATTTTGACTCAGATTTTAACTCTGTCCCCTCTTAATCCCTCCTAAAGCTAGTGACTTTTGGAGGAAAGGTGGTAAAATTACACTTAATGAATAATGACAATAATTAAGAGTTATAAATTTCTTTTACTTCAGAAAATGTGTATTAATTCATATGCTCTGATTCTGTCAATGTTTCAAGTTAATAGCACTAATATTTTAAGCGTCCCTGATTGTCCCTGATTTTTTTCTTGACTTGTCCCTGATTCTGTTGAAATTTGTCCCCAATTGGTTGAGAGGTCTGAATCATGGTAGAGTCTGTATGAAACAGAGGTGAACCCGTCTACAAAATAAAAGTCATAACACTATGCCTAAACCACAGTACTTGGTAATAAAGTCAGTTTATATTTTATTGAGATACAGAATAGTAGAGAGATTGTTCCTCAGTAAGGGAAACGTTCTTTTATGATATCCTCATGTCTATATTGTATTAACGTCTGCAAAATTTAACTTGTTCTGACCCTAAATAACCTGTGATAGGCCTGCTGATGTGATTTTTTTTCCAGTGTCCTTTATATCCTTAAAAGATGGGATTAGAATGCCCTACCCTCTCGTGTGATATGTTTTATTTCATTTTCTTGAAATATACACAAAACATCTTTGGGAAAAGTGTCTCTAACTTTCTTCTGATGACCCCCTAGTTAAGGTTCTGGTAAGGGTGGCTGGCATATTCTTTGAGCTCCCTCTCTCTATAAATATGTATGTGTGCATATATATATATATATATATACATATATATATATATATATATATATATATATATATATATATATATATATACACACACACACACACACACACGCACATATATATATATAAAAGCAAGTTTTTAGTAGGTGAAAAAACTTTTGCAGCAGTTATACACCAAGGACACCTAAGCTGAAAAATACAGTATCACAATGTGATTATTGTGATATTGAATAGCTTGGTGTAATCAGAGGTTTAGATATTTGTAAGAATTAGTTATAATCTTGTCTTGCAGTTATCAAAATATATAATTTCTGCAATTCTTTACCCATATGTTAGTAGAGAGAACATATTCTAAACATGGCTAAGCACTGCTTAACCCACCTATTGTACCATTTCCATGCCTATTGGAGAAGCTACATATTTTAGTTAAACAACTTACTTTCTCAATATCATCATGAAAATTAACTTGTATCTATACCATACATTCTTGAATCCTTTCACTGTTTTTGACCTCACCATGTCTTCAGTAATTCTGTTCACCCATCCATTGCCCCTCATGAGGGAGAAACAGTTATATTTCTTATCAGTTATCCCCCCACTTGCCTGTGCTACTCTCAAATACAACATGAGTGTGTTACCTTATAATCTTGTAAGGGTCCCATCTTGTTGTGCCTTGTACTTCCTGTTGTGGAAGTGAAACCTGTATAAAAGAAAAGTCAAAGATGTCAGGCACTTGAATAGTAACTACCAACAAACTGATAAACACATGCTGTATTTTATTTGCAATATACATGCACACCCATCTTCATAAAAAAAAAAAAAAACAATCAAGAGTGTTGGTGAATTGTCAGTGGCACAGCAACTATTCAAATTTCAGTAACATAACTACAGTAGGAGTAGCATAGTAGAATGCCACATGAAAGTAGTCCAGCAGTAGGATGCTTGAGAGAGAAAGATTCTGTGTGTCGCGCGCGCGCGCGTGTGTGTGTGTGTGTGTGTGTGTGTGTGTGTGTGTGTGTGCGCACGCGCGCGTGTACGTGCATGTGTGTGTGTGCATGCATGCATGTGTGTGTGTGTGCGTGCATGTGTGCGTGTGTATGTGTGTGCATGTGTGTGTGTGTGTGTGTGTGTGTGTGTGTGTGTGTGTGTGTGTGTGTGTGTGTGTGTGTGTGTGTGTGTGTGTGTGTATGCATGCATATACTTGTACAACAGGATAGACTGCCAACGTGCAAATAGCAGAGCAACATATACCTGACACCACCATCATAAGAGTAGCAGAAGTCATATCAAAGCAGAAGGCCACAGAGAGTGTGAGGGAAATCACATATGTTACAGACTGGGGTATTAACCCATTTAAGAAAAAAAGAGAAGAAGCAAGTAATTAATACAGAAAGAAAAGCAGCAGGGGGTATACAGGCTCAACAGCAGGTATATCTAAAACACACAGCAGAAATATGAGGACTACATCAGAAGCAAAAGCTGGATGACATCACCATAATCACTTCCATCATCAGGAGCATGTAACATTAAGTGCAGAAGCTTAGCAGTGGGAAGACATTAGGGAAGCACCAACTCTACTTTGAGAAGCAGGACTACAACAGCAGCAACTGTGCATGAGAGTAGTCTAACTGCTATAGGAGCAAGTAAGGGCAGATACAATACCTCCCTATCAAGTGTGGACATGCAGCAGGGAGAGTACCATGGTAGGAATGCACAGTAGGAACCCAACAAGTATACTACAAAACAGAAGAGAGAACTTGGATGAAGCATAGTCAGCATGTTACAGCATAAAACTGCAGATACATCTTTCCTTTTTGTATTATGTGGTATGAAATTTCAAAACTTTCACTATTTGAAGTAAAACCATATCACTTATTTTTTTTTGGTTATTGGCACTCCTCATTGTATACCTTGCAGCTGGCCATCTGATACTTTCTGGTCCTAACTCCAGTACCCCCAGTTCTAACCTCTGGGGCTGGGACAACCTCAGCAGTAGGCAGGTTTCAAAGGGAATGGAGAAACACAGAACACTGTCTCTATTAGCATCATATATGCTCTCTTATACAAAAGCTTCAGAACAGGCTTTGTATCACGAGAATGGAGGACTGCAAAAGCTATCTTACCTTACAAGGGTGGACCAGCAACTGACCCCAGAAACTACAAACCTATTAATCAGACTAGTCTAATATGCAAAGCCATGGAACAAATTATCATAGAAATGATCAACAATTTATAGACAACCTTCAAATACTGAACCCAACCCAGTTTGGCTTTGTCAAGGGAAGGTCATGCTCACTATACCTGTTGGATTTCTTTGAGAAGGTTACCGAGGCAATGGATGAAGGGAAAATGTTACATACCGCCTTTGCTGGACCCAGATAAGACATTTGATACAATACCCCCACTCAGCTATAGTTAACAAATACACCAAACAGGGTATAAACCTCTACATAACTTGCTGGATTACCAGCTGGCTCACAGACAGAACACAGGAAGTCAGGACTGGTGGCACCACGTCCACTAAGAGACTGGTCATCAGTGGGTACCTCAGGGTTCCCTGCTGAGACCACTTCTACTTGCCATGCATTTTTCAGGTAAAGGCTAATCTCAAGGGCCTTTGGCTGACCAGGTTCACAGATGACTGCAAATTGGGAGCTATTGTAGATTCCCCCATGAAATGAACATCTTACAAGAGGGTCTAACACAGACAAATGAGTGGTGCTAAAGTCGCAAATTAAAACTCAGTGCCAAGAAATGCATTATAGTGCCTTTTGGTAAAACTGCCATCCGAGCTAATTACTCCATCGAAAAGTCACCCCTAGAGTTGACTCAGTAGTCAGGGATCTGAGAACATATGTAATCTGGCCTTTGACCAGTATGTGGCCAAGTAGTAAGAAAATCACTCTGTGTTGCCCAGTTTATAAGTAAGGGCATGACCTCCATGTCCAAGGAAGTCATAGTGCCAATTTGTTCGGCCCTTATCAGACCCATCATTGAGAATAATGCTCCCTTCTACATGTACCTGACCAGACATTTGCAACAGTTGGAATGCCCACAAAGGTTTCTTACCAGAAGAACCCAGGTTATAAACACATTGTCCTATATAGATCACCTTAAAGCCCTTTCTCTATACTCTGCCTCCTACAGGTTACTGAGAGACCATCTATGCCTGCCATACAAAGCATCCTCGGATTCAGATCTGATGGACCTTTTACATATCTGCAAAATGAACATCAGAACCACTAGATCCAAGGATTTAAATTTTGCTTGTGTCATAAATAAGACATGTTGGTGAGACAGACATGTGTCTCAGAGGATCCCCATGATCTGGAACAGGCTTCCCATCCAAGTGAAGCAGAGTCCATTCCTACACCTATTTAAGCACAACCTTGACCAACAGATGGGAAATCAGAAATTCACCCCAGGTCTGGCTCAGTGTCTCTGATAGACACAAGCAGACAGTAATGCCAAAACTAATATAATCCCCCCAATATAATCTCTAGAAACTACCTAACTAATATACCCCCTCCTAATAAATACCCATGATACATAGGGACACAATTGGGTTGGATTGCATGGCTAGGCTTATAAAGGCTCTGGTGGTAATTAGCTTAGTATACGCCTATGAACCTATGAACATGGAAGATTTTTTGCAATGATCTAACTGGGCAATGTTGCTGACATCACTCGCATCACTACCTGTTATATTTCTTTCTAGCACCGTTCCCTAATGAACATTATTAACAACAGTATGTCTTACATTTGTGACATGCCCTCATCACATACCAAATCACAGACAGGAATCTATCCTTTCTCTCCTAGAGTGGGTAAGAAACAAAATGACATTCTTTAGCATCCTACCTTCCTCGGCTCCTCCAGAGACCAAAATGCTAACTGTTCTCTTGTCATCTGGGTGATGTTCACCCTTCTGTGTCACTAAGCTGTGGATCGTATCACTTATATTTTTGTTTTCGCTTACTACTTCTAAGTCACAGATTTTAATGCATAACTCTTTAATATATATTTGAAAAAGACAAAGTATGAAAAAAATGTTCATAGGTAGGTACTAGGCTATCTGCCCGAAGGCATTTATAAGCTTATCCAGAATGTGTTGGCTTTCACCGCCCCCTTAGATTAGTTCCCTGTGCCGCTGTCCAGCAGAGCCACTGAAGTGATCCCTGCTATAAACTTTCTGTTTCCCATCCACTCGTCAAGGTTTCTTTTGAAGAGTGTTAGCGAGGAGCTCTGCCTAATGTACACTGGAATCTTGTTCCAAAGCATGGGAAGTCTCTGGGACAGGAATCTATCCCTCTAGCACGTCCTATTTATTGTTGTGGTGAGGTTTAGATCCCTAGAGCATGTGGCTCGAGGGGATAAGGTTTTCTTTAGGTGGAGCATGTCCATCAATTCTGGGTTGGACATGGCCTTGTATGTCAGGCAGAGATCACCTCTGAGTAGGCGGTATGCAACCGAGTACAGCTGGAGTTTCTTCAGTCGAGCTGCATAGGGCATCTGTTTGAGGCCAGTGATCTTCTTGGTGAGGTACTTCTGTGGTCTTTCCAGCTGTTGCAGGTGTCTTGTAAGGTACATCTCAAATGGGGCATTGTACTCTATGATGGGTCTGATGAGTGATGAGTAGAGGGGCACAATGACCTCTTTTGATCTAGATGCGAACCTTTTTGCGATTAGGTGGGCCACATAGAAGGATTTTCTAACCACTTTGGCAATGTGATTATCAAAGGTGAGATTACTATGTACTTGGGTCCCCAGATCCCTTATTACGTCTTCCATATTTAGGGGACAACCACCTATGTGGTAGTTTGTGGGTACTTTGTTTTTTCCAAAGGGGATGACTATGCACTTTTTGGCATTTAGCTTGAGGCCATGATTTTCACATCAGGTATCCATCTCAGTGAGACCCTTTTGGAGGATGTCTGTGTCAACTGGAGAGTCAATTATAGCCCCTAGTTTGCACTCATCTGCAAACTTGGTCAGCCATAGTCCTCCTGTGCTTGCCTGTACCTCTGAGAAGTATATGCCGAACAGGAGGGATCCTAGGACTGAGCCCTAAGGAACGACACTTGTAACCAATTTAGAGTCGGACATAGCTCCCACAATTCTCACCATGTGGGTTCTGTCCATGAGCCAGTTGGCAACCCATCTTGTGACGTACAGGTTTATGTTCAGGCTGGTGAGCTTGTCTATAAAACCAGAATGGGGAATGGTGTTGAAGGCCTTTGCGAGGTCTAGGTAGGCTGTGTGTACCACCTTTCCCATGTCTATAGCCTTGGTAACTGTCTCAAAGAAGTCCACCAGGTTTAGGAGGCATGATCTGCCCTTAACAAAGCCAAACTGGGTGGGGTCCAGTGTTTGGAGGTTCCCAATGTCTCTGTTAATGAATTCCATGATGATGCGCTCCATAGCCTTGCAGACCAAGCTAGTCAGGCTTATAGGGCGATAGCCCCCAGGGGTCTGTTATGGGTCCACCTTTGTGGAGTGGAATAACTGTTGCTGTGCGCCACTCTATGGGTACGTAGCCTGTGGAGAGGCTGAGTTTGAACAGTGTGTTTAGGTGAGGGGTTAGTTCGTCTTTGGGCTCGTTTAGGACTCAGCCTGGGACACCGTCCGGTCCCATTGATGTTGTGTTTTTGGCTTTGGAGAGGGCTGTTTTAACCTGAGTGTCTGTGATTTCAGGGACTTTACATTCTTCTGGTATGGTTATGGGCCCTTTTGGGGGTGAGAGGGGGGTGAAGTTTGCGCTGAACCTGTCTGCCAGGATGTTGGCGATATTGGTTGGTTCAGTGTATTTTGTGCCATTCTGCACTAACTCCGAGCAGATCTGAGCATTGACACTTAGATTCTTGACATAGCTAAATAATGCCTTGTGGTTATCTTTGGAGTCCTTGGCAATTTTTCTTTCGAAGCTCGCCTTGGATGATTTTATGAGGGATTGTAGTTTCTTGCTGATACTGATCAGGGATGTCTTTCCTTCTTGGGATTTTACTCTTTTCTGTACTAGTTTCTGCCTTCTATTGTATAGCTTGTTTATGGCAAGAGTCCACCAGACTGTTATTTAATTGGTACCTATAGCTCCCCGAATTTCCTGAAATATAAAGCCAGCACTTTTAGAATCCTCCTACCACCTTCAGTTCTTTTTACTATATCAATAAGCTCCTTGTACAACATGCTTAGATTCACAGAGGTTAATATTAGAAATATTAGGAAGCTGTGAAGAAAGAGTGACATGAGATACTAAGGTAGCTCATTAAATACTTACTGAATACTCTAAGGTAAGTAAAATATGTTTATACAGCATGGCGGTTGAAGTGACTATGCATTTTGTTAGTTCTGACAGTGTTTGTATGACACTGTTATAACTGTAATGCCCAGAGGACTCAGTTGACAGACAGGTTTGAATTCCACCGCTGCCAACCAGTGTAATCTCAGTGCTTATGTGATGGGTGGCTTACAGTAACTTATCAACAGGTACTTGGTTATATGATGGACAGAGGGATATGGTCTTTGGATCCACTCTACTGTCCACAAATAGGTCTGATGGTCTCTAAGTCACCACTGGTGCCCAACAGGTTAAAGTAAAAAAGATGAGCTCAAATCTGATTCCCCAACTAATTCACCAAAGTAAACCTGGCCTCAAGAGCACACAGAAAATGTGCACTATTGTTCTAGGTATGGACTTCCAACATCTACACTCTGACTAAGAGTGCACACTGATCATTCACTGAACTGAGTCTTTGGCCTAGCAATCCAGGACCCTTTTTATGTTGCCTATGCTGTGAACTTCAATGTCTTCCAGTACCCCTTACCCATTATGACTGACCTTTTAAGAGATAATTACTTTCACACAGACACAATACAACACAATACACACACACACACACATGCACACACATGCACACACACACACACACACACACACACACACACACACACACACACACACACACACACACACACACACACACACACACACACACACGCACACACACACATTTCCCAGTGAAGACTGGTAAAAATTCCCTAAGTTATTAGATTTCGACTTTCTATCCGGTACTGATTTTAGATTAGTATTAGAGAATATTGAACTTGTCCTTAAAAACAATTTCTTATATTTCCAAGGTGAATATTATCACCAGTTGGATGGTGTAGCCATGGGGTCATCCTGTGCCCGAATTTTTGTGAACATAGTGATGTTATATTGAGAAGAAATTTTTGTTTTTAATTCTCATTATAGGGGAAACATCCATAAATATTATCGTTTTTTGGATTATATTTTTATTGTATGGAAAGGACCTCTTGAATTGATTACTTCCTTTATGGACTTTTTAAGTGGAACCACTGAATTTCTGGAATTCACTTATACATTAGAGAGGAATGTAGTACACTGTTTGGATGTCACTATAAAAAAGGATATGGTACAAATAAAATTCATATACAGAATCTATAGGAAGGAATGTTTTTCCAGTGCATATCTTCACTATGATAGTTTCCATCCCCAGTTTCAAAAAAAGAATATTGTTAAAGGGCAGATGATCAGTGTGGACAGGATGACCTCAGAAAGGGAAGATTTGGATGATGAATTGGAATTTGTACGTACCTTATTCCTGGATAGAGGTTACCCGGATACTCTAATAACCCCTTTGAAGGAATTGGTTACCAAAGAATGGGGCAATAGATACAACCCTTTATTTAGAACTGATGATTCCAATACCCTAACCAGATTGAATGATGCCCATTATTCCTTGAATACAGATATCAAAACACCATATTTGGTAGTTACTTATGACCAAAACACACATTGGTTAAAAAGAACTATTAAGGGGATATGGGATATGTTTGGAAAAATGCCCAACAGACTGGAAGTATTTAGTCACAGGTTGCAGTTTAGCTATAGGAGGAACCGAAATTTGAAAGAAATATTGGAAGGGAACAAAGAAAGTATTAATACATCTAGGATAGGAACATACAAATGTGGCAGGTGCCCTCAATGTATATTCATGGCCAAAGGTGATACACTTAGGGTTGCAGGACATACCATGAGAGCCAAAGGATACTTTAGCTCTTACACAAAAGGGGTGATTTATATTGGCTACTGCACGGTATGTTGGGCAATTTGTATTGGGAAGACAGAATGTAATCTTAGACAGCGAATATATGAACACATGTATGATGATGGGTAGGGGTAAGGAGACAAATGCCCTAGCTAGACACATCAAAAAATGCCCTAACGCTGACTTTAAGTTCTGGGTTATTGAGAATGAAAAGAGAAATGACAGGGGTGGAGATTGGGAGAGTAGACTTGAATTCAGGGAACTTATTTGGCAGCTACGTTTGGATGCCTGTAATTTCCCTGGGTTGAATGACCATATCTCACTACTACCTGCCCTAAAACTAAAGGCTGAGAAATTTAAGTGATTTATGATTGCAGTCATTTGTTACGGTGGGTGCATTATGATTTTATATGAAGTCCCCCTATGAGGCTTTTATGTTTTTTTATGAGTTTTTTATGAAGTATTTATTGAAAGTTTTTTTCCATTTATAAAAGGCTTTTTAATATACAAACGTTTTTTTAAATGAAGTGTAACGTTGTTGTTTATAGGAAAATTGTGTGTATTTTAGATGTGAATTTTAAATATACAAATGTTATTGCTTTAAGACACTAATTGATTATCCAATGAAGGAGATTTTTCAGTTATATAAGTAACAATCCGCAATTCACTCAGAGCACCCAAATGAGAGCCCGGGTCACACGAAGGAATTTTATTCAGACAAAATAATGCACTTCTGTGCATTATTTTGTCTGAATAACATTCCTTCGTGTGACCCCGGGCTGTCATTTGGCTCCTCTGAGTGAATTGCGGATTGTTATTTAGTTCAAACTTCACTGCCATCCTTTCTGTGGTTATCAGTTATATAAGTGCTTGGGAAGCCATTTGAAAGAGATTCTGATGAAGTTTCCTGTAGGAAATGAAAGCGCTTAATCATTTATGTATATGTTCCTGGAAGTGTACTATTAAACTTTTGTGAACCTACGGGACTGGAGCATTGTATTTGTACCTTGGAGGGATAGCCTTTATTGGAGCCTTGGGCTGAAGTGTGTTGGTTCTACTAAAACTCCCCTATTCCCCAAAGTTCTTAGAATTCTTCAATTGTCCAGGTCTTTTGTCCTGGCAATATTGTTCTTTCACTACCCTAGTTCATTGGGCTAGGAGCCTACCAGCTACCATGCCATTCATGATCGATAACCAATAAAATTATAAAAACACACCACTCGTAACGTGCTTAACAGTCTGGATTTGGAGATGAAAGCAACAGCTTGACAATATACAGTGCTAAATAGCACCCTTTATAACTCTCATTTACACATCTGACAACATGGTACAACTCTAAAAAAAATAAATAAATATTCAGGAAGCTTTAACAGCCACTGAAAAATGACTTTGTAACTCACAACTTATGCTCAGCCCCCCAAAAAATGAACCATTTTCCCCAAATCCCATTCTCATGGAAAAACAAAATTTAAAGTCCTGTCTCTTGATAATACAACTAGTGAAGTCACTTCTCATAGCAAACTATTAGGGGTGATAGTGGATGATAATCTTACATTCAACCTGCATATACAAAATTGCATAAGAAAAGCTAATCAAAAACTATGGATGCTTTAAAGATCCAAAAACTTTCTCATCGACAAAACTAAAACTACACTCGCCACTACTAATCTCCTCCTCACTCTTCTTTATGATGCTCACATTCTTACTAACATCCATGCGTTACAAAAATTAAAATCTGAACAATGCTATAATAAAACTGCTAAATTTGCAGCACATACCCCTTTCAAAACCCACCACTGTATAGCACTGCAAAGTCTAAGTTGTTTAGAGCTGCCACATCAACTAATATATACACAACTTCTTACCACCTATAAAATTATCCAGCATCCATCTGCCTGTCCAGCACTAAAAATACATTCTACACAACTATATTCCCAGTAGGTCATTGCGATCCAATGACCAAAAACTCCTGTCTACAAACGTAGAAAATCTGCTGGGCATTGTCTATACTCGTACAAGGTTGCTAAGGCCTGGAACTCCTTACCCGTATCCATCAGGTCTATGCCTTCCCTCCCATTTTTCAAAACCACTATGAAAAACTTCCTAACTAAAATTTGTCTCAGTTCTTTCTCAAAACCTGGATAAGCTATACCCCTAAATGTGAACTAGTACCTTTTCATTCCTTATACCATCTTACTCTCCCTTCTTCACTTACCTACTTCCTTACTTTTATCTAATTCTCTTTCCTCATTTTCTTTCTAAATATATCATAAGCCTGTTTTTCCCCTCACTGCATATTGCAATTCCTATTTGTATTAGACTAACTTACCTTTGATTTCTCTACAGATTGTCTAAAATTTCTCTAAATATTAAATGATGGTTATATACAATGTTTTTTTTATTATGTCTAATTTGTTATAATTATTTAAACTGCAGATGTTTTCATTTTATTTTTGAAGATTGTAAAATTATTATTCTTAAAATGTTTTATAATAATTTGAAGCTTTTCTCCCCAGGCCTCAACTGTCAATAAATAAGTAAATAAATATAACTACCAACATTAAGATCTTACAGGTGAATAAATTAAAGGCTTTACTTAAACAATAACAAATTTGGACAAAATTGATACAAGTTAAATATGCAGAGGGGCACACACCTTGGCACAAAAAACAGAAAATAATTGCATAGCTAGACTACTTAAAAGTAAAACTTTAATACTAGTTAAATAAGCTAGTTGATTCTAGATGAAAGAATACAGAAGCTTTAACTGGCTAAGTTACAAGAAGACTATAAAAGCACACTACAGAACAGCAACACAGCACCCTTATCGACTAGATTCTAGTCTCTCATCCATCTAAATATCCATCTAAATATCACAATCCTGAAACCCTTCCCAGCACACTAAGTGATCATTCCCCAATAAAAGTACTTAGATATATCCCTCACTTTACTAAACAGCACAGATTTATCACATGCCACAAGCTTACTAGCTTCCACCCAGACACCTTTAAATCTCTTCTCTCTAAAGTTAACTGGAATTTCCTTACCCAACTCCCTCTTGACAATACTGTCCTTTCTTTCAACTCCACCTTTCTCAGTATTTTGGACTCACTTGCCCCACTTTGCACAATCCATATTAAATATAATATATCTCCATGACTATCAAATTCCACCTGCATCCTAATGAAAAATAGAGACAGATCATGGAAAACATGGACCAAAACAAAGCTCCCTGCAGATGTGCTAAAATACAAATAACTTAGAAATCAGACCAAAAAGTGTAGATAAAGGATACTTCTACTATAATCCACCCTCAGCCTTGAAATCTAACCCCCAAAATTTTGGAACTCATTAAACCACATCCTACATCCTGGTGGTCCCTGCTCCCTCAATCCTTGTCATGATAAGACTCCCAAACATACTACCTCCACCTTCAACACATATTTCATTGACTATATCCATGCTCAATAACACACACATCTACCTTTAATAATATTTCAAACCACTCTCTATCAAATCCCACTATACTGTCATCAAATAAACTCAAACCTTGCTCAGCTTCTAACAAAACATTCCTTCCCTTTTCCTTCAGTTAGCTGCTGACTATCTTGCTCTCCATGTATCTATCTTAATCAACCGCTCCATTTCAGAATCCAAAGTCCCTTCCATATGGAAACAATTCTTCACTCTACCAGTACATAAATGAGGTAACTCCTCAGACATCACTAATTTTAGACCTATTGCCATCCTCTCTCCTCTCTTTAAAGTTCTAGAAAAATTCATACATGAGTTATGTACTACCTTCTCTCTGAAAATCTGCTCACACCTACTCAACATGGCTTTAGACCAAAGCATAGTACTACTACTGCCCTACTATCATTCCTTAATACCATATCCCTTGCCAGAGATAACAACAAACTTGTCTCCTGCCTATTCTTAGATCTCTCTAAAGGTTTTGACACCGTCTCTCACCCTCTCCTTCTGCAGAAACTAACCAACCTTAACTTCTCCCCTGCTACTGTTGCATGGTTTTCCAGTTACCTCACTGGGAGATTTCAAGCAGTGAAGTGGCAATCAGCACTCTCCCCTCCTCTCCCAGTTAAAATGGGTGTCCCTCAGGGTTCCATCCTTGGTCCACTACTTTTCAACATCTTCACTAATCTTTTTTATTCTTCCTGTCCTCAGTCATCCCTGGTCCAGTACGCTGATGACTCTACTGTCACCACTATTGCTGACTCTCTCTCCAAACTCATCTCTACAACACAGACTTCCTTTAACTCAGGAGAAAACTGGCTCTCTGATAACCAGCTTATCCTTAACCCCCCCCCCCAAAAAAAAATAAGCTACTTTCCACTTTCACAATCCTGTCCCTCAATAACACACACATCAAGGTGGAAACTAGCACTAAACTCTTTGGTGTCATAATTGACGACCAACTTAAATTCAATCTACACATTAACAACTGTATCAAGAAAACTCATCAGAAACTAGGGTTCCTCTACTGTAACAAAAAGTTTCTCACCAATAAATCTAAAGTAACTCACTCTTATGCCTACCTCCTATCCAGTCTATTATATGGCTCTCAAATTCTTGTCTCAACTCCACACTGCTTGCCAAACTTGAATCTACCTACAACAAGATAGCCAAATTTGCAGCCCATCAAACTTACAAGTCACATCACTGTCTCTCACTCAGACACCTTAACTGGCTAGAACTACCTCACCAGCTTCTTCTCTGTCAACTCCAGATCATCCATTCTATCCTTTATCAGCCTTCTTACTGTCCTACCCTGTCATCTCCCACTATTCACCTGCTAGATCCCTCAGGAGCTCTAACCTAGATCTGTTACAAATCCACAAACCTAAAACTAAGAAAGGATGTATTCTCTATAGCTATAATCTTTCCAAGGCCTGGAACAAACTCCCACTAGAGATCAGGTCACTCAAGTAACTTAGTCAATTCAAGCTAGCCACTAAAGAATACCTGTTAAGCCAATGGACCTGCCTCTGTACCCCCCACTTAAACAGCTTATCAACCCTAACTGCACACCTCTATCTGCTCCCAACTTATGTAACTCTCTTTAACTTTCTAGACCTTGTCTCACATTAACTTCTCTATCCTAGGCACATCACATACATTCTTATCTGCATAATGTAAGATTTTACATCTGGTGACAAAACTATTGTTAGTCCTTCTGAATGATGTAGGATTCTAAATTTGGCAGACATAATGATTAGTTTACGGTAGTAAATCTTTGTTTTTCATGTATATGTTGCTTTGATTATTTTCTGTAAACCAGTTGTTGATTGTTTACTTATTTTTGTCAATGATATTCTGTAGAACATGTGGAGCTTTTCTCCCCGGGCATCTGCTGAAAAAGAGCTACCTAGCTCAGTTGGACAAACCCAGTCAATAAATGTAAAATAAATAAATAAAATAAGTTGATACATCCCAAAATCTACAGCAGGACTGACTTAATGTACTAGTTTCAGTTCAGTTTTTTAGTTTATTCATTTCCCCACATGAATTTCAGGTAATTGCTCAGTTTTTCTCATACACAGAAAAGTAACCCAAAAGAACAGTGGAAGTAAAAACAGAACTTCATATTTTGCTGATAACTTGATTCTATTAGCTCAGGGATTCCTGGCTGCCCCTTTTATAGTACCTCTTGCAATTACATGTAAACAATTCATTCTAGAGTTAGAGAATATTTCATGCAGAACTACTCTATTTTCTAGTAAAATAAAGTTAAATATTTTTGTACATATTTTCTCCAAATAACATAAAAAACAAATATAGTTCTGTCTTCACTGTTAAGACATCTTGCACATTTTATGTTATTTTATTTTATCTGTGCTTTGTTGACCAGGGTAGTTTCACTAAGCCATCATCTTCTCTTGCAGGGGAGACTGGTAGAAATTTGGCCAGGGCACCAAGGAACTCCTCCTTTCTCTCTTTTTTTTTTTTGTAAGTGCCATGGGTTCTTTTACATCCATCTGAGCTACGACTAATTTGCATAGATGCGGCCTCGGTTTAATGTCTCACTCAACAGCAATGAGGAGCGCAGTACCCCCCCCCCCCCCATGTTGCACTGCTGGGTCAGTACTGAAAAAATAATTCACCTACCTTGAATAGTAATAGAACCTGCAGTCTTCTGATCTTTCTGAACCAAAGCTATGTGCTACTTGTTTAGCTGCTGACACTGTGCAATTCTTCACTACAATTTCAGCTTTAAGATTTGCACAGGCTTAAATAGCACACAAATGTGTTACAGTCTGAACTAATGAAGGAAAAAAATATGCAGACATCAAACTATTCTCCAATGGCATCACAACAACCTGAAATAAATGTTTAACACCTTAACCACTTTACTAATGCCCAGTTCCTACAGAACTCCTTCCAAAGTATTGAATGTGTTTGACTAGTTCTGTATACCCTGTATAGTAGCAAACATATAAAGCTAGTACTTAGTACTTTAACCTGTAAAGCAGAAAAGCTTTGCATGGAGGTATGCTTAGGGCAGCTAGATATTGTCATACAGCAGTAAGATCACAGCACATCTGACATCTAGCCTTCACTGTAGACACCACTCAGGTGGCCGCTGTAAAACCAAGATCCTAAATCAAAATAGCACAACGCTAAAACAAGTTCTGACAACATGCATTTGCAATTTCCTAATGTCTCTGTGGCCAGCATGGTAGATATGAACATCCTGATATCATTGCTGGAGCCTTTCTGTGTCCTGACAGAGTGCTCTTCATACTATCTGGAGATATACAGAGCTTAGTATATTTTTCTGGCACTTCAGAGTTGTGTACTGTTAATTGTTGCTTGACTAATTTTATATCATTGCTGGGTGACTTCAGAGTTGTGCACTGTTATTTTTGCTTCACTGTATAGTTTTTCAGATCTCTGCTGAAAGTGTTTTTTCCCTACCCACCCTCTCTATTCTTGTCTTGTTTAAATTTGGAGGCTTTTGCAGTTGCCCGCCCCCACTGTAGATTTCATCTGGGACACTCCCCCCAGTCCCATCTCTTTACCTCATTCTACCTAATAGACTCCTTCTGCACTTGTTTTTAGTCATTTTTAATTTAATTGCATTTTTTAAACTGTTTGATCTAACATTGCTACATACTCAAGTGTACTAGCTTGCACTGTATTTGAATTGTTTTTACTGCTGTTTTAGCTACTTTTCTGTGTAAAAAAAATAAAAATAATCTAAGCCTGTTTCCTACCTTTACTGTAACTAGTGTAGTCCAGATTCAGATTTGCTCTATACAGGACTGTATGTAAACTTCTGAGCCCCCCAAGCTTTCTGTGTTGGAAGGAAGCCTACTAGCTTATCAGTGGGAGTGGTAAGCACTAGGTAACCTATCTACCACATAAGGAGTGGTTCTGGCCCAGAAATTGTAGTTATTGGCCATTTGGGCAGTTCTTCCATCTCTCTCAACTTTCTGATTTAAAAGCCCGCATTTGCAGTTGTTTCCCCCTTTCCTGTAACTAGTTTAGACCAGATACAGATTCTTAGTTTTAGCACTTGAATTTGCTTATTCGTGCTCAGCACTTGTTCAGAACTTGTTGTAAGCACTAAATAAGCTACTAATTACTACAGCACTCAACCTTCCTCATTACCCAGAGGAAAACAGTTTTGGTACTTACTTTCCTCACTTGCTTAGAGAATAACAGCTCTTGTACTCACTTTCCTTACTTATCTGTCCAAGGGTCAGCTCCCAGTGTTCTCTCCTGTCTATCTGATGAATCTGGGCATATTGGGGCAATGTAGAAATTGCCTCATGTACACAGACAACCCTCTCCTCCTACCACCCAACACTGCAACCTGTGAGAGATGCACTTATCTAGCTAAACTGGAGGTAAAGCTCTTTCCAACCAAGACTGAACTTGACAGTCATGAGGAGAAGGTAAACACTTGCACCACACCACACTCATCACATAGTCTCACTAATTCTACACCACCAAAATCCACACATAGAAACACAAAAACATTTGCGGAGGCTCTCAGTAATAATCTGCTCAAGCAACAGAGACCTCCAAAGCAGAAATGCAAGCAACCTTCACCCCCCAACACAACCCAAATGACACATAGCCCGCAGACTCAGTGTGCCACTCAACCACAGCCAATAAGGCAAAACAACGTACCCAACACACTAGTCATAGGTGATTCTATAGTCAGGCACACTGATGTCGCACTCACTAGGCTAAACAAGGAGAAGGTTACTGTCAGCTGCCTGTCAGGTACCAGGATCCGCCACATAACCCACACACGCAGGTCACTCCACAACAAGTACAAATATGACTCTGTCATTATCACTGTTGGTGTAAACGACCTGTGACGTACCTCCCTGGACTACATGAAAACAGACATGGAAGAGCTGTCCGATCTTGTAGCCCAGGCAGGTATGACCCTAGCCCTGAGTAGCATTCTGTCATCACCCAGAATGATACCGCAGTACAAGGACAAAATTATTGACTTCAACAATTGGCTAAGCTTCTGGTGTCATTCTAAAGGGATCCAGTATCTGTCTTCCTGGTATGACATGGTCGACAGACCACGATGCTTTGCCAGAGATGGCCTGCACCTGTCACCCCTGGGATTCCGGATACTGGCTAAGGTTCTTGCCGCCCCAATAGTGCGTTTTTTAGGCAAGTTCAAATGACAAAATCACCACCATAACAGGAGCAGGCAAGCAAAAACTGAGGGTGATGCTACTCAATGCTAAATCTCAAAATGCGCTCACTCAAGGCACTCCTTAAAATGGAGAACATTGATATCTGTGCAGTTACTGAGACCTGGTTCAAGTCTCCAGAGAGCACCCCTGCAATACCAGGCTATAACTTATACCACACTTCTCGGCCATGTAACCTGGACCGGAGCACCAAAGGTGGAGGTGTGTCCATATTCATTAAGGATACCCACACCTCCAGGCTAGTTGCTCAGCATAATGCATCTGAGGTTATCCAAGTGCAACTAACTCTGGGCAAAACTGCAATCCAAATTGTAGCTTTCTACAGATTCCCCACCATGCCCCAGGATTTTCACTCCTCTTTCCTTGATGTACTGAAAAATATTAGGGTTCAACCAAACACCCTAATAATGGCCGATTTCAACTACCCCACCATTAACTGGGAAAACTACTCATGTACCAACTCCTTCGCTCAACGCTTTCTGGAATTCATAAACTCCAATACCCTGGATCAACTTATCCACACCCCCACCAGGGTTAACAATATCCTAGATCTAGTCATTACCAACATGAGTGACTGGTGTTCCACACCTGAAGTTAACGCCTCATTGGTCCAATCCGACCATAAGCTAATCACCCTAGATATCCACATTCTGCCCCTACCCCCATTAAGGAAACCACAGTAAAAAAATTCTCCAAAGCCAAATTCATGCTTCTTAAAACAGAAGTGGTGAACTTCATGACACCCATGCAGATGGACAATACAGTTACGACTACTGAATCCTACACAATTACACTTTATAAGCACTTACACGAGTGCATGGATCATGCCCTCCCAAACAGAACCAATCCTCCAAAAAAATGAAGCCAATCTGTTGGTCCCCAGCCATAAACAAACTGTACAACAGAAGGAAGAAACTGTTGCAAAAGAGAATAAAATCCCATGAGTGGAGGAGCTTCCTGGTCAGCCTCAGTAAGAAGCTGCAATCCCTGATAAAATCCTCCAAAGCAAGTTATGAAAACAAAATTGCCACTGATTCTAAAGACAACCACAAAGCATTCTATATCTATGTCAAGAATCTCAATGGCCACACTCAGATCAGCTCTGAGTTACAGCACAATGGCACTAGATATACAGACCCAACTGATATTGCCAACATCCTGGCAGATAGGTTCAGTGCGAACTTTACTCCCCTCTCACCCCCTAAAGGGCCCATCTCTATACTGGAAGAATGCAAAGTTCCTGTAATCACGGCTGCACAGGTAAAAACCACACTCTCCAAAGCCAAGAACACAGCATCCATGGGACCAGACAACATGCCAGGCTGCATTCTACACGAACTACAGAATGAACTGGCACCCCACCTAAGTACCATGTTCAGTCATAGCCTCACCTCAGGCTTTGTGCCTGCTGAATGGCGCACAGCGATGGTCATCCCACTCCACAAGGGGGGAGCCACCACAGACCCTGGGAACTACCTCCCCATTTGCCTGATGAGCCTGGTCTGCAAGGCCATGGAACGTATCATCATGGAACTTATAAACAAAGACATTGGTAATCTCCAAACTCTGGACCCCACCCAGTTTGGGTTTGTAAAAGGCAGATCATGTCTCCTAAACCTGATAGTCATCTTTGAAGCAGTCACCAAAGCCATAGATGAGGGCAAGGTGGTTCACACAGCCTATCTAAATCTTGCCAAGGCTTTCAACACCATCCTCTACTCTGGAATTATAGATAAACTCACTAAACTAGGTATAAATCCCTATGTCACAAGATGGGTTGCCAACTGGCTCACTGAAAGAACCCACACTGTGAAAGTAGCAGACTCCAAATCCAACTTCAGACCAGTGAGAAGTGGAGTACCATAGGTTCAGTCCTGGGTCCTCTCCTGTTTGGTCTCTACTTCTCTGAAGTACAGGCTAACACAGAAGGTCTTTGGCTAATGAAGTTCACAGATGGCTGCAAACTAGGAGCCATAATCGAAACTCCTAATGATGTGGACATCCTACAAAAGAGCCTCACTGAGACAGATGTCTGGTGTCAAAGCCATGGCCTCAAGCTCAATGCCAAAATGTGCATTGCCACCCCCTTTGGTAAAAACTCTATACCCATGAACTACAACATAGGCGGTAGTATACTTGACACTGAAAGCGTGATAAGAGACTTTGGGAATAGGTGGACAGTAGTCTCTCCTTTGATAATCACATCTCCACAGTAGTCAGGAAATCCTTCTATGTGGCACACCTCATCACAAAAGGTTTCTCATCCAGAAAAAAAGAGGTCATTGTTCCCTTCTACTTATTACACATTAGACCCATTATAGAGTACAACGCCCCTTTTGGCATGTACCTCACAAGACATCTACAACAACTGAAAAGACTGTAGAAATACCTCACAAAGAGGATTACTGGCCTCAAACAGATGCCTTATGCAGACCGTCTCAAAAAACTCCAGCTTTACTCCGTCGCATATCACCTACTCAGAGGTGATCTCTGCCTAACATACAAAGCTATGTCAAACCCAGAGCTGTTGGACATGCTCCACTTAAAGAAATCCCAATCCCTTTGAGCTACATGCTCTAGGGACCTAAACCTTGTCACCACAATAAACAGAACATGCCGGAGTGATAGATTCCTGTCCCAGAGACTTCCCATACTCTGGAATAAACTACCTATCTATATCAAACAAAGCTCCTCATTAGCACTCTTCAAGAAAAATTTTGATGACTGGATGGGAAATAGGAAATTCTCCCTGGGGATCACTTCTGTGGCTCGGCCCGACAGAGGTACAGGAAAATAATTTTCTTGGGTGGCAAAAAACAGGGTACCTTTTTGGCTGGGCTTGTATAGGCCCTAGGGCCAATAGCCTAGTACCTACCTATGAACCTGAGACAATGCAACAATTGTCTCATGTACTCAGATGACCTTTTAATACTTAATGAAACTAGCATAGTATGCAAGAGATGTACATACATAACTTCCTTGAGGGCAAAAATCTCGGTTACAAACAAGGTTGTCAAAAACACACACACACACTCCATCCTTCACTCATACTGCTCACCACACACATAGACCTTCTTATGCCGAGGCACTTAAAAGAAACCTCTTCAAACCTCAAAGACCTCCTAAGCAGTCAAACTGCAACACCTACCCTTAGCAATCACTAAAGCACACACCAAAAGTAACACTTAACACTACCCATAAGCCTATACCTAATGAACCCCCAAGAACAAAGCCCATAAGGCAAGTCTTGTCATAGGGGATTCTACTATACAACACAGAAGTACTCCAGTCATCAGGCTGAACAAGGAGAAGATAATGGTTATTTGCCTATCTGGAGCTAGAATCTGCAATATCACGCACACACTCAAGTCAGTGCACCACAGGTACCAATATAATTCTGTCATAGCCCATGTGGCTGTAAATGACCTGAAGCATACCTCACTCAACTATATGAAAACAGACATTATGGATTTTTCTGTGTCACAGACAGGTACATCTTTCACAGAGCAGCATTCTACCTCACCAAAGATGATACCACAGTATGAACAGAAAATGATTGATTTTAATAATTGACTTAATTTCTGGTGTCACTCCAGGACAATCCAGTATCTATCAGCATGGCTAACAGACCACTTTGCTTTGCCAAAGATGGTCTGCACCTGTCCCCCTAGGCTTTCAGATATTGGCTAAAACTCTATTTATCCCCTTACAGCCTTTTTTAGGCAATGTCAAAATGGCAAAACTACCAACATAGCAAAAAAAAAAAAAATACAGCTCAAGGCAACCTTAAAGTGTTACTGCTTAGTGCTAGGAGCCTAAACAAGAAACTCCACACCCTACAAGCTCTCCCCACTGTGGAGAATTTAGACATCTGTGCTGTTACTGAGATTTGATTTAAAGCCACAGAAAGTACTCTGGCAGTGGAAGGCTACAGTGCTTTTCACACATTAATCCAGCAGCAGTACAGACAGAGGCTAAAGGTGGAGGTACACCCAATCTATGTTAGCAGCAAATACAACTCTAGGTTGGTTAAATGGCTTGATGGCCTGGAGTTCATCCACTTCCACGTCTCCACAGACAAGGTTCCCTACCATGTACTGGTTAGCTGCAGCTCACCCTCTGTGAACCACAAAGCTCACAACTCTTACCTAGACCTACTAGAGGTGCTCACCATCCAACCAAATACCCTGTTTATGGGGGACTTTAACTACCCCTCTATAGACTTGGAAATGTATACTGCCTATAACTCAGTGGCACAGTGTTTCCTGGACTTTATCAACACAAACTGGCTGATGCAAATGGTGTAATCCTTAAACTCTGTATATAAGTTTCGAAAATTTGTAACCTTTAGTGTTTCAAAATGTTAATAAGTAGTCCAAATATCAAGACACAGTAAAAAACAGTGTGTGTGTGTGTGTGTGTGTGTGTGTGTGTGTGTGTGTGTGTGTGTGTGTGTGTGTGTGTGTATGCACATGCATGTGCAAGCTTAGCATATGCATGTGTGTGTGTGTGTGTGTAGCCCAGAACGTAAAATCTTCTGAATGCAGAGCACGGTAGACACAGGAAATGATGGGGATGCAGAATTAGCTTGGACTGGATAAACACTGCAAGTTTTTCAAGCTGCATCTTTACTCAGTGAAAATGCACCAGCTATGCTTAACCATTGAATATCAATACAATACTCATCAAGAGAAACACCACAGAGAAGTAAACTACCTTACTACCCTTGAAGCGTTCTCAGAAATGGTTATCAATTTTATCACTATGAGGGGTTTTTTTTCGTTCTCCTTATTCTTCATCCTTTCTGGCAATATCAGCACCTCCATCCATCACTGGGTCTACCTGCCTGTCTTACTGCTGTGGACTATCTTTGTTCCAAGACTTGGGACATAGCAGAACCTAAGGGCATCCTGGGGGATTGTGCCATTGGCTGTTTCCACTGGGAGATTTTTTTTATTTATGACCTATCCCTCAGTATACCCCCCTGCTTTTGCCTGTTGCAATAGAGAACTACTCCCCTCTGTGGACCAAATCTCCCCACAGGGAACATCTAGATGAACACTCTTTCCCCTGTGATCGGCATAGTTATCCTTCCCACCTTCTAGCACCTCAGATGCTTAAGCCACTAATAAAACCAGAGTTGGCTGGACCATAGTTACGGCTTTGTCCTTCTATGCCAAGGGACTGTTATCACTATAACAGGTTTGGGAAAGAAATAGATCTATTGTACAAGTAAATAAATAGGCAATAACTAATTTCATATCTGATGACTGGGACATTGTCTGCAGTCTTTAGGCAAAACTGCAACTTTGATAAGTGCACTTCCTAGACATACTGACTGTAGGATAACATACGAAAACAAAACGGACGTGCCACCACAGTTATTCTCATAGATAAACATCAGCCTTTAATGCTAAAGTGGTATAAAACACTTAAAACAAAAACAAGCAGCAGGTAAGGATTAATATGATTGCAGTTTATTGGCCGTTTGAGCACTTTTTTCCATCTCCTTCAACTTTCTGGTTTAAAAGCCCGCATCTGTGCTTGTTTCCCACCTTTCTTATAGCTAGTCTAGTCCAGAGACAGATGTGCTATATCCAAGACTGTTTTTAAGCTTCTGAGCCCCCCAAGCCTCTCTGTGTTGGAGGGAGTGGTATGCACTAGGTAGCCTATCTACCACAAGAGGAGCAGTTTCTGGCCCAGGAATTGTAGTTTATTGGCTGTTTGGGCAGTTTTTTCCATCTCCTTCAACTTTCTGGTCTAAAAGCCCACGTTTGTGCTTTTCCTGCCTTTCCTGTAACTAGTCTAGTCCAGCTACAGATTTGCTGTATCCAGGACTGTTTATAAGCTTCTGAGAGGTGCCAAAGTCTGCTCTTCAATTTTTTCCCTGAGATCTGCTAGTTCTCTCCTCACTTGCACTTTTGCTAGCTTATTAGTCTAGCACTTTACCATACCAGACTTCTTGTAGCAATTATTGTAGCACACAAAAGTGCTACAAGCACTAAACGTTCTACAAGGAAACAACTCCAGTACTTATTATTAATGCCCACCCCTCCAGGCATGTCTAAAGGTCAGTTCCCTGTGCTTTCTCCTATTAAGCTGGTAAACTTGGGCATCCTGAGGCAATGTAGCAACTGCTCATGTACACTGACAACCCTCTCCTCTTACCTCCCAACACTCAGACTTGTGAGAGATGCACTTATATATCCAAATTGGAAGCCACGCACTCTCCAGCCAAGGCCTGAATAGCTGATCAAGAGGAGAAAGTCAACACTTGCACCACACCACATGAAACGCATAGCCCACCAGAACACACACCGGCGCTGCCTTCACATAAAAACACAAACCACACCCCTACCTTCATGGAGGCTCTCAATAAAAATCTACCCAAACAGCAGAAACCTCCAAGGCAGAAATGCACTCGACCAACACAACACTAATCACGAGGCACATAACTCTCCGAAACAGTGTGCCACTCAACCAAAGCCCCTAAGGCAAAACAGCATGCCCGGCACACTAGTCATAGGTGACTTGATAGTGAGGCACACTGATGTCCCACTCACTAGGTTGAATAAGGAGAAAGTAACAGTCAGCTGCCTGTCAGGTGCCAGGATCCACCACATAACGCAGTCACTCAGGTCCCTCAACAACAGGTACAAATATGACTCTGTCATTGTACATGTGGGTGTGAATGAACTGAGACGTACCTCCCTGGACTACAAGAAAAGAGACATGGAGGAGCTCTCGGATTATGTAGTCCAGTCAGGTACGACCCTAGCCCTGAGCAGCATCCTACCATCACCCAGAATGATACCACAGTACAAGTAGAAAATGATTGATTTCAACAATTGGCTAAGTTCCTGGTGTCATTCTAAAGGGATCCAGTATCTGTCTGCCTGGGATGACATGACTGACAGACCTTGATGCTTTTCCAGAGATGGCCTGGAGCTGTCACCCCTGGGCTTCTGGATACTAGCCAAGGCTGTTGCCACCCCTATAGTGCCTTTTTTAGGTGGTGTTCCAAAGACCAAATTACGACCATAACAGCTACAATCAAATGCAATCTAAGGGTCATGCTGCTCACCGCTAGAAGTCTAAATCTTAAAATGCACTCACTCAAAGCACTCCTTGAAATGGAGAACATCGACATTTGTGCTGTAACAAAGACCTAGGTCAAGGCAGCAGAAAGCACCCCTGCACAAACAGGCTATAACTCATTCCACACCTATTGGCCCCAGATTTTGGACTGAAGCTCCAAAGGTGGTGGTGTTTCCATATTTATGAAGGATTGTCACACCTCCAGACTGGTAGCCCAACATCAGAGAAACTTCAGGTGCAACTAACATTGGGTAAGACAACGATTCAGGTTGTAGCCTATTATAGGTCCCCGACCTTGTTCCAAGACACTCACTCCACATTTCTAAGCATCCTGGAGAATATTAGGATCCAACCTAACACTCTTATACTGGGTGACTTCAACTACCCTTCCATTAACTGTGAAAACTACTCATGTACCTATATACTTGCCCAACGTTTCATGAAATTCATTAATTCTAATGCCCTGGACCAACTCGTTCTTACCCCCACTAGAGGTAGCAATATCCTTGATCTGGTCATTACTAACATGGGCGACCGTTGCTCTACACCAGTAGTCATCTCCTCCCTGGTTAGATCCAACCAGGTTAGATCACCTTGGAAATCCATATCCCTCCCACCCAACCCCTCGCAAAGGTAACCACCATGAAAAACTTCTCCAAAGCTAACTTCCTAAAAAGAGAGGTGGCTAACTTCACAGCACCCATGCAAATGGAGAATAGTTGCATGACCACCGAATCATACACCAATGCACTGTACAAACACGGACACTAATGCATCAATCTCACTATACCTAATGGAACAAAGACACTCTCCTTCAAATAAAGGAAACCAATCTGGTGGCCCCTGCCATAAACAAACACTACAACAGAAGGGAAAACTGATGCGGAATAAGGTGAAGTCCCAAGACTGGAAAAACTCCCTTATCAGCCTCAACAAAAAGTTGAGATCCCTCATCAAATCCTCTAAAGCTAGCTATGAAAACAGAATTGCAGCAGATAGTAAAGACAACCACAAGGCCTTTTATAGTTATGTAAAGAACCTCCATGTCCATGGCAATACCCAGATTTGCTCTGAGCTACTGCACAATGGTACCTCCTATACTGAGCCAACAGATATTGCCAATATACTGGCCGACAGATTCAGTGCCAACTTTACTCCTCTCCGCCCCCCCCCCCAACGGACCAATCACAATAGCAGTAGATTGCCAGGCACCCATTATTACTGCTGCACAGGTTAAAACAGCACTGTCCAAGGCCAAGAATACAGTTTCTGTTGGACCTGACAATATCCCTGTCTGTGTTCTACATGAACTACTGAGTGAACTGGCACCTCACCTGTGTGCCATGTTCAATCACAGCCTCACCTCAGGTTTTATCCCTATCAAATGGCTCACTGCTATATTCATCCCTCTCCACAAAGAGGAGTGACTGCAGACTCTAGGAACTATCACCCCATTAGAAAGACGAGTCTGATATGCAAAGTTATGGAACGCATCATCATGGACCTAATAAACAAGGATATAGGGAATCTCCAAACTCTGGATCCCACACAGTTTGGTTTTGTGAAGTGTAGATCATGCCTGCTCAACTTGGTTGACTTCTTTGAGTCAGTCACCAGAGCTGTGAAGGGAGGCAAGGTGGTTCATACAGCCTACCTTGATCTGGCCAAGGCCTTTGATACCATTCCCCACTCAGGAATCATAGAAAAACTTACTAAGCTAGGCACCAACCCCTATATTACTAGGTGGGTTGCAAACTGGCTCACAGATAGAACCCACAGTGTGAAAGTAGCTGACTCCAAGCCAGACTGCAGACCAGTCACGAGTGGAGTCCCACAGGGATCGGTCCTGGGTCCTCTCCTGTTTGGTATCTACTTCTCAAAAGTCCAGGCCAACATGAAGGGACTTTGGCTGAGAAAGTCCACAGACGATTGCAAGTTGGGAGCTATTATCAACTCCCCAAGTGATGTTGACATCCTACAGAAAGGCTTCACTGAGACCAACGACTGGTGTCAGAACCATGGCCTTAAGCTCAGTGCCAAAAAAATGTGTCATCATTCCCTTTGGGAAAAACCCAGTTCCCATGAACTACTACATTGATTGTAGTCCATTGAACACAGAAGGTGTTATAAGAGATCTGGGAACACAGGTTGACAGCAAACTCTCTTTTGACCATCACACTGCCACTGTGGTCAGAAAGCCCTTCTATGTGGCACATCTCATTACTAAGGGTTTTGCATCCAGGAAGAAAGAGGTCATTGTCTCCTTCTACTCTTCCGTCATTAGGCCAATCATCGAGTACAATGCCCCATTTGGCATGTACCAAACTAGACACCTACAATGACTGGAGAGGCTGCAAAATACCTCACAAAGAGGATCCTAGACTTTAAACACTTGTACTATATGGACAGACTCAAAAAATCTTCAACTATTCTCTGTCCCATATCACCTACTTAGAGGCGATCTCTGCTTGACTTACAAAGCCATGTCTGACCTAGCTCTGTTAGAAATGCTACATCTAAAGAAATCCCAATCCCTCCATACCACACACTCCAGAGACCTCAGCCTTATTACCACAATCAACAGAACATGCTGGAGGGACAGGTTCATAACCCAGAGACTGCCCATGCTATGGAACAGACTTCCCATACATGTCAAACAGAGCACCTTACTGGCCCTCTTCAAGAGAAATCTTGATGAGTGGATGGGAAATAGAAAATTCACCCAGCGGATGACTCCATTGGCTCTACTCGACAGAGGCACTGGAAACTAAGGTAGGGTGGCACGATGCCAGGGTAATCCTATGGGCTAGGCTTGTAAAGGTTCCAGGGACATTACCCTAGTACACACCAATGAACCTATGAACATATATAATTATTATTTTTTGATATTATATTCTTATAGAGAAGGAATAAGGTGTATGTATATATATATATATATATATATATATATATATATATATATATATATATATATTCACTTGAAGTTTTGAATCAATGTTTTTATTTATAAGACAGTAGATTGAGTTGCTCTGACAAGCCAACATTTTTTGTGATTGAGAGACGACTGTCAGCCTCCTCAGTATATTTAAATATGTATATGTTCTTGATATTATAGAACTTTATAGTCACTAATGGTTGAGGAATATGCTTGCCTCTTTAGGCTTTGATTGGTGAATTTTTGGATTTTAGAGAGATGTTTGGCTGACCCACTTTTCAGCCATTTGTTCTCATGTTTAAGAATGAAGTAGTGATAGAGTTGGACTACTGTGAACATGACTGGTAATCCTTCACTTTTTGAAGTAGTTGATTGGTTGGTAACACTCAGTCTGTTGTGTCACTGAGTAATAGTGAAACGCTGTTGTAACAACTGACTGTACTGAGCTCTCAAACATTGGCTGTCTAGGGGTATGCGCGCTTATAGTTCTTTGGATATTTTGCGCTTATGAAGACGTTCTTATTGGTCTGAGTGTAACGAATGTGTAAATTTGTGTATGTAAATTTGATTGGCCATTATATCTCGAATGAGTATAGCTGATCCTTGTGATTGGCTATGCTATTATTTATAAGGAAGATGAATGGTTTAAATAATTTAGGATCTGAAGAAGGCTACGTCCAAAAGCTTTAATCGTTATCTGCTGCTTGCTTTTGTTTTAAATGTTTTTTACCATTTTTCATTAAAGACTGAAGTTTATCTATGAGAATAACAGTGGTGGCAAGTCCGTTTTGTTTTTGTATATTTTTTCTGCTGACCAGAGTGCCTTTGGTAGCATTATTGTTTTTTTTTTCTTTCATAGGATGTAGGATAACACACATTGTCAGTATGAGAATGGTGACTAAAAAATTGATGTGTTTAATCTTATCCTTGCTTTTTTTAGTGGTGTCAGTCTGAGACAATATTGTTTGCTGATGCCAGCTTAGAAATTACTATTTTTTATACTGATCTTTAATTTGTCTTTCTCTCATCATTGCAGCTGTACTTTATTAAAGTTAGCAGGAAGCTGACCTCTCAACTGTACAGATTTTTGCAGAATGGCCAGATTTTTGCCACATATTTAGGTCCGTTTTTTCATAACATTGTAATTTTCTGGCAAATTAATGGTGAATAATTAAAGAATGAAATTAGAAAACAATGACAGACATTTGAGTTTCAGACTTCCTATCCTTCAGAAAATTCATGTTAATGCAAAACCTGTCATTCTATCAACTTTCTAAGTTTGTAAGAGCAATATTTAAAAATTGTCCCTATTTTTGAGCCTTTGTCCCACTTTTGTTTATGGCTTTGTTCAGATTTCTTGCTCTAAGAGGTTGAGAGGTATGGCAGCAACACAGGTATGTTACCATTCCTACTGTCAAGCATTGTGATATTAGACATGGTAGGAGTTACCAGTCATACCTCTCAACTGTATAGCTTTTCGCAGAATGTCCAGATTTTTGCCTCATATTTTGGTCTATTGTCCATAAATGTGAGGTTTTATGGCAAATTAATGGCAAGTCATTAAAGATTAAAGTCAGAAAATAATGACAGAAGTATGAGTTTCAGACTTCATACCCTTCAGAAAATTCATGCTAATGCAAAGCATGTTATTCTATCAACTTTCTAAGTTTGTAAGAGCAATATTTAAATAATTTCTCTATTTTTGGGCCTTTGTCCCACTTTTCTTCATGGCTTTGTCCAGATTTCTTCTCTAATAGGTTGGGAGGTATGTTACCAGTCTCTTTGTGTCACACTGAAAGCATAATAGTGCTATAAATTTAACAGCTTTAAGTAGGTAATAATGATGTTTTCAAATATCAAATATAGCTCCCATCTCTAAAACATGGCACTATTTAAGCGAACCTCTCCGAAAAACTCCTGTAGTAGAATCATGAATCATTCCATGTTTGAAATTCCTATGGATTAAATTTATAGACTCATATTTCACAAAACTCACAGCTGGACATTTATTATTCAAATTTGTCTACTAAATATGCATGAATAATGTAAATTTGCTTGTGTTTCAATTCTACAAATAGAGTGTCAAAAAGTCCTTTTTTTCACCAGGATTACATTTGAATTTTTCCATAAATTATGCTATTTGGCTATGGTCACCAGTTGTCATGTCAGCCTTACTTCATTGTGCATTAACGGTCTTCATTTTCCTATTATTTAATGTAAGGCTACCAGAAGTTCATGTAATAAAGCAGTTATGCAGTCTGTGGTGCGTTTACCATAGCATTTCAAAGCCAACTTACAGATCATCTCTCTAACCTCTTAAATTCCTAGAAATAGAACTTCACATTTTATCCTTCTTATGGATGTCTGTTCCCCTGTTTCACCATGTCCCAAGACTCCCACTCCACATTACTAAACACAGTGGAAAATATTAGGGTATAACCCAATACCCTTATACAGGGAGACTTTAACTACCCCTCCATTAACTGGGAAAATTACTCATGTACCAACACACTTGCTCAACGTTTTCTGGAATTCAATAATTCCAACTCCCTGGACCAACTCATTCTTACCCCCACCAGGGGTAGAAACATCCTTGACCTGGTCATTACTAACATAGGCGACCGTTGCTGTACACCAGTAATCAACTCCTACCTGGTCAGATCTGACCACAAGCTAATCACCATGGATATCCACATCCCACCCTCACCCCCCTAAAGGAAGCCAATGTAAAAAACCTCTCCAAAGCCAATTTTGGGCTTCTAAAAACAGAGGTGGCTAACTTCACGACACCCATGCAAATGGAAAATAGGTGCATGACTGCTGAATCATACACCAATGCACTGTATGAGCACATACACAAATGCATGGAATGGGCCATACCAAACCGAACCAAGACGGTCTCCTCCAAAGAAAAGAAGCCAATCTAGTGGTCCCCCACCATAAACAAACTCTACAACAGAAGGAAAAAACTGTTGCAGAAAAGGGTGAATTCCCTAGACTGGAAAAATCTCCCTGTTAGCCTCAGCAAAAAAACTTGAGATCCATCATCAAATCCTCTAAAGCTAGCTATGAAAACAAAATTGCTGCAGATTGTAAAGACAACCACAAGGCATTCTATAGCTATGTCAAGAATCTACATGGCAATACTCAGATCTGCTCTGAGTTACAAGCACAATGGCAATACATATACAGAACCAACTGATATTGTCAACATATTGGCCGATAGGTTCAGTGCAAACTTTACCCCCTTTAAACCCCCTAAAGGGCCTATCACAATACCAGAGGAATGCAAAGTCCCTGTTATCACAGCTACACAAATAACAACTGCACTGTCCAAAGCTAAGAATACAGCTTCCATGGGACTTGATAATATCCCTGGCTGTGTTCTACATGAATTACAAAGTGAACTGGCACTGCACAGGAGTACCCTGTTCAATCACACCTTTATTTCAGGCTTTGTTCCTACCGAATGGTGCATTGCTACGGTCATCCCACTCCACAAAGGGGGAGCAACTACAGACCCTGTGAACTACCGCCCCATTAGTCTGACAAGTCTGATATGTAAGGCTATGGAGCACATCATCATGGAGCTTATAAATAAGGACATAGGGAATCTCCAAAATCTGGACCCCAAGCAGTTTGGGTTTGTGAAAGGTAGATCATGCCTGCTCAACCTGATAGACTTCTTTGATTCTGTCACCAGAGCTGTGGATGAGGGCAAGGTAGTTCATACAGCCTACCTAGATCTTGCCAAGGCCTTTAGCACCATCCCTCACTCGGGAATCATAGACTCACTAAACTAGGTATAAACCTCTATGTCATAAGATGTGTTCCCAACTGGCTCACTGGTAGAACCCACACTGTGAAAGTAGTAGACTCCAAATCTGACTACCAACCAGTTACAAGTGGTGCCCCACAGGGATCGGTCCTAGGTCCTCTCCTGTTTGGCATCTACTTCTCTGACGTTCACGCCAACACAAAGGGACTCTGGTTGACCAAGTTCATGGATGATTGCAAACTGGGAGCCATCATTGTTTCTCCAACTGATGTAGACATTCTACAGAAAGGCCTCATTGACACCAGTGACTGGTGTCAGAACCATGGCCTTAAGCTTAATGCCAAAAAGTGCATTCAAATTCCCTTTGGGAAAAATTCAGTGCCCATGAACTACCACATAGGCGGTAGTCCAGTAAACACCGAAGATGTGATAAGAGACCTGGGGACACAGGTTGATAGCAACCTCTCCTTTGATAACCACATTGGCACTGTAGTCAGAAAATCCTTCTACGTGGCACATCTCATTACAAAAGTTTCTCATCCAGGAAGAAAGAGGTCATAATTCCTCTCTACTCATCCCTCATTAGACCTATTGTAGAATACAATGCCCCATTTGGTATGTACCTCACTAGACAGCTACAACAACTGGAAAGGCCACAAAAATACCTCACTAAGAGGATCTTGCGCCTTAAACACATGCCGTATATAGACAGACTCAAAAAACTCCAGCTATACTCTGTCTCTTATCACCTACTTAGAGGCAACCTCTGCTTGACCTACAAAGCCATGTCTGACCTAGAGCTGCTAGATATGCTACACCTAAAGAAATCCCAATCCCTTCATGCCACATGCTCCAGGGACCTAAACCTCATTACCACAATAAACAAAACATGCTGGAGGGACAGGTTCCTAACCCAGAGACTTCCCATACTCTGGAACAAACTTCCCATTCACGTCAAGCAAAGCACTTCACTGGCCGTCTTTAAGAGAAATCTTGATGAGTAGATGGGCAATAGGAAGTTCATCCAGGGGATCACTTCAGTGGCCTTGCTTGACAGGGGCACTGGGAACTAACTTTGGGCGGCATGATGCCAGAGAATCTTCTTGGGCTAGGCTTATATAGGCTCCAGGGCTGTTAGCCTAGTACACACCTTTGAACCTATGAACCTATAAGTGGTTCACCACTGCAAGTATCCTCCTTCTCCTTTTCCAGTGCTGATTTTTGTAAGGATCTGTTCAGTGTTGCTGCTGTCATGTCTCCTCAATATATAACATCCTTCCTCCATTTCCGGAATTTCTGCTTACTAGTCTCCACTTTTTTATTAGAGTATTGTAATCTTTTATTCTGTTTTTGTTCAGAATTTTACTAACAAAAGTAAATGTACATACATGTGCAATCCAGTCTCACTTCCAATACAGACTAACAAAATAACAAAACTGAACTTTTTTTTTTACTGCTGTATGTTCAGTAAAATTCTATGCAATGTTTTCCTGTTTGCCAATGCATGTTAATATATGAATGCAATTGTCTTCCATCAAAGGTTGCATACATAATAACAAATCCCTGCCTTAAATTTCTAGAAAAGACCGATCTTGATATTTTGTTAGGACCACCACAAGAGAATGTATTTCAGGATAAGAGCAACTTAGAGTATTCCACAGTATAACAAAATAAAACAAATCCATTAAATGAACTCATGCATTCCTCATCCATTTAGGGCAACAGTTAACAATTTGCACAATGGCAGTTGACACACTATATTAAATTACCAGTACAGATCATCCCATATCATCAGTTCCTGCAGTATATTTGATGATGTCCTGGAAATGACTATTAGAAAACCCTGCACAAGAAACCTTTCAGTGTACACATCCCAACTTCCCTTAACATAGTGTATAATTCATAAATAAATTAGGTAATACGTGGTGTCATTTTGTGTGGTTAGCAGATATACAAAGGGTGTGAGCAATTCAGAAATACAAGCTGAGCAGCAACACAGAACTTTGCAGTTAACATTATATAGTGTATGGAAATAATTGTATAAGGAAATATATGAAGTCATTCAGCCAAATGAGGCAGTAATGACATGGGGATGTACACAGCCAAAATAGTGTTGGGAACTTAGTTATACATTAAGCAGTTGGCTTGCATTACTACTGCATAAATATTACAACACATGGAAAATTTCAAGGATGCATAGTGGCAAAATGGTTGCATTTGCATCAGTCTGAGCTCAGCAACACTTGCCCATAGTTGATGAAACTGGTCATGGTGCAATTGAACATTGTGGCACACAATGACAGTTATGAAGGCTTGGTAGCAGACAGTTGATGGCCTCCATGTAGACCTTGACATAATAAGGAGACTGGTAGACATGTATGACTCACATGCTGAATCTAGGGGAATGTAGGGCATTCATATAGCTTTCCATAGTATTTGCAGCACTTTCTGTCCTAGCTTCTGCCTCATGAACAGTTTCCTGACGTTGTGCTTTTGCATTTGGAGGAGCATATCTGTTTCACTAGGACAACAGAGGAGAAAGCCACCTGTATGCATGGCTTCTATAAAATTACAACTCTCTGAGGACGTGTCTGACATACATTGTGCACGTGTGGCAGTAAAAGCCCCATTTGGCCCCCATTGACAGATGTATGTGAATTGGAAGGGCTACCATTCCCTGAACTGACAGATATTCTGCAGTGCAGGGAGATTATATCAAATGTGGTTTTGCCTCACTCTCACAGTTCTCATAATTCACATATTTGGCATATGTCTCACCTCTGTTCTTGCATCCAGTGAGGTGCCTTACCACTGGGCCATCTGGTTGATAAGTGCAGGCTCTCTGTGCAAATAAATGTTGACTGCTATAGATAAATGTGCATGTAGCCACTTAATCGTAAGACGTTATGGTGTGTGTGTGTGTGTGTGTGTGTGTGTGTGTGTGTGTGTGTGTGTGTGTGTGTGTGTGTGTGTGTGTGTGTAAGTGTTTTGCTGGTGAAGCTGAATTCACTCCTTCAGCTCTGGCTCATAATTTCTGTCTGAAATCCCCAAATTGTGTCTGATATAACATTTCCAGTGCTGAGAACTACAATGCCATTGAATGTGTCCTGATGAAGGCATACTTCTATTGAATTGACACATCTGGTTAGGCACTACAATCCTCCAAGACACAAGTAGCAAACTGGATGTTGTCTTGACCTTGCCATATTGCACATCATGATCATGTGGAAACAGGCTGGTTAACCTATGGCATGGCTCTATTAGGACAACGCAACTGCAGAAAGAGAGGAAAGTGAGGCAGAACATGATGATACATGCACAGGAATGACATATTAGCAGTAAAAAAGCAGTACACTGTGGTATTGGTGAAACAGAGATGACCGACAACAGTTGTAAAGTGTCACACAGACTTAACAACACACATGCAGTTTTACTATCAGGTTATGCTGGTCATTGTATGGTCTGGTCACAGTACATCAGACATCACCTCAATGCAGCACAGGGTGAAGGATGTTATGGGTCAGTGTCATGAACTGCACAGTGATGGGAGACAGCATAAGACTGTCACACAAACTTGGTGGGATACAGGCACAGACAGGGGCTGGTGGAATTGTTATGGGATAGGGTGGTGACCATGGGTGGAGACCATCAGTGATAAATGGCCTTATGATCTCCTGTGAGAGATAAGGGGTGAACCACAGGAGCTGGTTATACTGCTGACTGCTTATGACATGAATGTCGTGCCTTTGTGTGACTTATGCCTGGATTCAGATCTCTGTGCCCACACACAGTGAGGGGTGACAGGGCTTCTAGCAGCTCATGACAGCGATGCTCTGCATGCACCCTGATAATGTCCTAGCACATGTCCACTGGCCATGGATCACCATGGCAATATTTTTTCTATTCACAGTAGCACTTGCAGTTCTAGACAGGGATGTGCCAACAGCAGCTGTGTGTTTCAAAAGTGGCTTCAATGTACCCATAATTTCCTAATATCTGTACTTCATGTCCACACATAGCTCAGACTATGCTCAGATGATGTTCTTATGCATCACTTGATTTATTCCTAGTTCTGCCTGCATTTTGGGGACCAAATGGGAGCTGTGACACAATTGTAAATCCCTGTATCACTGATGTATAGCAGGTATACTCTCATCAAAAGCAGCACACACATGTGAGTGTAATGCCCCCTTTGGCATGTATCTGTCCAGATGCATGCAACAACTGGAACACCCACAAAAACACCTTACTCAAAGGATACAAGGCCAAAACAATATGTCTTACATAGACCTCTTCAGGGCCCTGTCATTATATTCAGTATCCTACAGACAGCTAAGAAGTGACCTGTGTTGGGAATACAAGGCATCCTCTGACCCAATACTGATGGACGTATTGGACATCAGCAAGTCAAGCAGCATCAGAAATAATCACTCCAGGAATCTAAACCTCACCTGTAACATCAACAGAATGGTTCGGAGGGGCAGGTAGATCTCGCAAAGGATACCACTGCTGTGGAACAGATACCCCATCCACATAAAACAAGCACTATCCATATTCAAATGCAACTTGGATCTATGGACTGGTAATTAGAGAATTTAACCCCAGCCTGCCCTTGCACTATTAATGGAAAGAGTCAGCTCATAAATGCTTTATCCCACACATGGGGCCCCTCAAATTATCTATGGTATGGACCTAGTTATTATCACTAGGGGTAATGGGATGGTCAGACCAATCTCACACCAAATGGGATAGGTTAATTCAAGCACCAAAAGGGAAATTGGCTAGGGATAGAAATGGCCCTCAAGGGCAGCTAGCCTAGTAGTTACCTATGAACCTATAAGAGGTATTTGTAATCCATTTTCCCTTTTCTTCCATTATTGAAAATATTTAAGCTACAATGCTAGTACTAACATTGTAGGAATGACCTAAGTTGTAAGCAAATATGTCTCTTGCACAGTATCTGTAGGAACAGCTTGGGCATATATTTCCATCATCAAAAGAGTAACCTTCTCTGAATATGTAACATAGATTGAAATGTAGCTGTACAGGCATGTTTACGTGGCAAACCAGCCTAATATTCTATCAGCCCTGTGAGGTATGAGCACACTTCTTACAATGAAAAGTATGCACAACACCAGTCAAATCCAGATGTAGTAACACAGAAGATAAGTTTCTAAATTATATTTACCATACAACACATTGTTTCCCACTTTACTGTGCAGAAAATAGTGAAATGCTCCCAAACAATGTAGCTATGTACCATTTTGCATATCATGTACTCATATAGATGCTTATAACATAAATGTTACTGAATTGCCTAATTATGACCTTCAGCAGTGGAATATTTATACACAAGCTGTGTATGAGGCATGTGTGAAGTGGCACTAAGTCATAAGTTTTTGCTCTGTATATGGCCACGTGCAAAAAATTGAATAGCTTAGGCCTGTGCAAACTGATACAAATCACAAACTTGTGTAGGTATGTTTGTGGGTTTGCCATTTTGCTGAACTCTTTTTGCAAGGACACTGCAGCAACCATGGCTGTCTCTAGTGCTGATAACTAGTGGGGGTCTTCTTGGTGTAACTGAGAAGCATAGTGTGTTGTACCTCCTTCACAGGAATTTCAGAGAACTCCCAGTGGTTGCCAAAGCTGTGCATTAAAAAATAGATGCCTGGCATATTCTGAACCAGCTGTTAACAGATGCTTGAGGTAGTCTGTGGTCTGGTGAGCAATACTAACACCAGTATGATACCCAGAAGGGCTGTCACCCTGACATCCTCCAAGAGTAGCAGGCAGAGTATTAATTACAGTATCCTGACATGTATTAGTTTAACAAATGTCTTCACAATGACTGCATACTAGTCAGTCATGTGGCTGTGCTATTTACAGAGGTAGCCTGGTGGGAAAGTATGTTTGAAAGTATTGTCCTTGGATGTTAGGGTATAATATGCAAACTGCTGGTCAGTATATATGTTTTAGGTACATTTGCAATGGGTACATTAGTGAATCTATGTACTATAAACATACACCAAGGTTTTTTTATCTGAAACAGATTGAGAGGCGTAGCTATAGATGGAGTTTAGGCCCATTTTCCAGTCATCTGTGATATCATCTCAGTCCTTTATTTGTTGGTACAGACTAGTATTTAGTCCTCTCATATCATGGTTCTTCATGAAGTCATTGCATCTCAGTTAATCATGCATTAGTACGTTCCCTTTCTAAATTCTAACAAAGGTTGTCTTCAGTACCATCTTGTTTTTTTTCCAGTTTTAAACTCTTCTTCAGCTTAAGTCTGATTTCTAGAATGAAAATCCTACTGTCACATAACTGCTATGTATAATTCATGCTGTTTTATCCAGAGGTATATTTAGAGTAGAATAATATCTGTTAAACTAGACTTTGTAATAGTATGTGCACGTGTGCACTCATGAAACAGTGTATCAGTAGCTACATTGAGAAGAAAAATACTGAAAAATACTGAATAGCAGCTCATGTGTCTGTGCATTTACCAATACTTTACTTTGAATGAGCTGCATGACAAATATGTGCCAAATGGATTGCTGTACCTGTAGATGTTTGAAAAACTGCAGAAGATAGCTAAAAAGGTTGTTATGATGCAACAAGTGAGAAGGCAACCTCATGCTTACTAATATGGCAACCTATGTGGTTCTGTGACTAAAATAACATTTAAAATGTCTAAACATTAGTGTGCATAATTGAAACTATTATTGGAAATATAACATAAAATGATTTGTGTAGTGTGATTTGGGAATGCAAATAAATTAACTTAATGTCCATATTATACATTTCACAGGTACCACTGCGTTTGAATTTTACAAGACAGTAATAATAACAAAAGTGCTATTAGAGAAATCGTGATCAAATATTACAGTAAAACTACACATTGTAAATTTATATTTAATAATGATAAATAAATAAATTATATTACACAATTTTTCTTAATAGTATAGGCAAATAGTTTAGAAGTACTATGCTGTATCTTTTGCATTAAAAATCAACAATTTAAGAAATGAACATTTAAACAAGCAAACACAGTCAGGGGAATTCAATAAACCCTACATGGTCATTTTCTACCAATTGAGCATCCTGCCTTAATGTGCAAACTGTAGCAACAAAGTTCAGATTCAGTAAGCACCATGTAGAGTCATGCACCCCCGCGCAAACAAGGTAAACACTGTCACATGCTAATTACAGCATAAGCAACTGAATTGCACGCTAATCAACCAATCCAACATGGTGGAGCTATTCAACAAACTATAAAGCATCCGTGTAGACTCTGTACTGTTTTTTCCTGCAAATTCCAAAACTTTTGGAATACAGCCTTGGAAAGGAGTCTACATAGATGGAATGTTAGGGGCTGCTGCTCCTTTATGTGTAGCCTTTAGTTACAGGTACCTTTGTGAGACCAACAGAGGACATGCTGAAGGTGTCGCAGAGTAATCCATTTCAACTGGAAACAGACTGTCTACCCTGCTTGGATTACTTTTGAATACTTAGTAGTTCTGTATACTATTTCAAATTATATATGCTTTATTATTTTTTGACTTAGGATGAGTTTAAGTTTAGTACTTCTACTACCATTATTTGATCTGATTAATATACAGTGATTAACTAGATATATATGGATTGAAAATCTTCTACACATAGAAGTTTCTTCCACTGTTTTGTTTTTGGTCCCACTATAGTTGTTTTGTGGGTTGTTTGAGACTTCAGGGATACCACAGAGATTATTTGTTCATTAGTCTGTACCACAAACAATTGTAAGAGTCCAATATTAGACTTTAGTCAGAGGTTGTGAGTTCAAATACCACACATCACAAACTATATAATACTGTTATTTCTTCGATAATATTTTCATTAAATTGAAACCTATATACCAGTGGCACAAATGCCCTGCTGTAAACTGTAATCATTATAACTGGAACATGCATATTTGCAATATATGCACATTTCAGGGATTACTTGCTGCAATCTGTAGTATAGTGTGCATCTATTAGGAGGTGCACACTTAAATGTAAAATATAAGATGATAGACTTAAATAATTGTATTAATGCATTGTATCTCACATATGAAGGTGCTAATCTTATCTCTTTTTTTCTCTCACCCCAACCCTTATCTCTCTTTTTGTTTTATTTTTATTTTATATTGTTTATTAAAATAATTTTTATTTTCTTATTTTACTTTATTAAGATTATTCGCTATATTTGCTTATATGCTACATAATATTGCATAAATTGTTTGCCTGAATCTGATGTTAACCAATTGCAATCTGTAATCCTCCTACTCAACATTTGAGCTGGTTAATGCATTTTGACTTGGGCTTATGTGACTTGTCATTAGTGAATTAAGACTCGGACAACTGCATCACTCCTTGCCTACTCCTGCATTCTCCTATAACCATACCTTGCTGTTTTTTTTCTCCCATTCTTCCTCTTTACTCCAACTCTCCCTCAATGATATACCCCTCTTCTAGATCTATCCCTACATCTTTATAACCCCTCCTCTGCTGACCACTTCTCTCTTACCTCCCCTATCTCCTTCTTCTCTGCCTGTTTTGTTCTTTTATTTTTAATCACCTAAACTCGTATGTTTTTTACTCTCTTTTCACAGTACTCCACTCCTGAAGGTCCCTCCCAGCCTCTGGAATATAAGAACTTCCTTCTGCAAAACCTGTCATTTTTTTTCCTGGACATTCCTGCCTGCTAGCCTGGGCCATTCAAGAAAAAGAACTTCAGTGCAGACTCCCATAACTATTTCCATTTGAATGTATGTAGCCTTGCACTAGACTAATCTATCTTAGACTACCTATTTGTTAGCTTGTCCTTCCGTGTGTGTGAATCAACAGCCTACTGCAGACCACTACTACCCCCCTCTCACCTGTATTTCACTGATTTCTAGTCTCTGAACTATAGGTAGTATAATCTATAAGAGACTTATCTATAAGAATCTTACCTATTTATTCTTTTTTTCCTGACTGCTATCCTTCCTTTCTCCACTAGGTGGTAGCACCCATTCAGCCTATTGCTTGTATCACTTTTAAATCTCATATGTCCAACATTACCTCTATTTGCCTGTAACTTAACAAAGTCTATAAAATCCCAAACCACACTCTCTAAACCCTGATATTAACCTCCCTCCCTTACATTAAACTAACTAAGGAACAAAGCTGCCCTATATTTGTTTTTCTTTTGTTCTTACATAAAAGTAACACTTTTTCCTCAGTCTTCCACTAAATAACCTACTTACCTTTACTGTAAACAGTAATGGCTGATACTTTTTTAGCTGGTCTCTCTCACTCTGCTGCTCTATCCCGCTCCATTCGCCCTGCGGGCTTGCTCCGCTCCCTCTACCCTGCCCCCAATTTCCACCCACCCCAGTACTCCTCCATTTACTCTCCTCCTAAAACCCCTCCCTCTCCACCAGCCAATCCTCAAACACTGTTCCTCCTCCCCAACCAACCTAACTCTCACTACCACACCCCCTCCCACTACCCTCCCCTTTATCACTTCTGACAGACTTCAACTACCATGCTCACTCTTCCTCCTCACATCCTCACCTCAACATCTATCCTCATCCTTCTTCTACTACCTCTTTACCATGTCACCTCCTACAAAAACATCAATTTACACTCATCACTACATCCTCCCCACCCCCCTCACAGCCAATTTCCACAACATCTCAGCCTCCTTAGTTCCTTCCCACCCTATTCTTCTCTTAAAAGTAAAACTTTTCCCAAGCTCCACTAAATACTGCAAACCTAAACCTATTCTCTACCAACCACCTTTATCTAAGTGTAAACCAAATAAATGTATTCTCCTTCTCATGTACCTTTGCTTAGCCAGTGACATTCACCCCAATCCAGGACAAAACTACTCTCCTACAAACCACCCTAACAGCAACAACAAATCCACCAATAAATACCTCAAATTCCTCACCATCAATGCCCAAAGCGTAAATAATAAATTAACCCACTTTCACGCCTGGCTCAATCACAACTCACCTGACATTGTAGCCATCTCCGAAACCTGGCTAAAACCTCACATAAGTGACTCTGAATTCCTTCCCCCAGGATTTCTATCTCTCAGTTCTGACCGCCAAAATCGAAGAGGTGGTGGTGTAGCCCTAATCTACTCCAACCACTTGTCCATCACTCCATATCCTAATCCCATTCCTTCTTTCAATAATGCTGAACTTGTAACTGGCCTACTAAAACTGAACAACCATAAAAGCATCTATATTCCTCCTGGTAATAACACTAATACCCTGGAAGACATCCTCTCCTGGACCTCCTCTAATATTAAGCTAGAAACCTACATCATGGGAGATGTGAATATAGACTGGAATAAAATTATTCACTCTAATCCCACCATGTCAATCAATCTATTTAACTTTACTCAACTTACGAACTCTATTTCTAGGCCTAACAAAAACAACCCCCCAGGCTCCATACTAGACTGGATGCTAGTATCCCATCCTAACAAAGTTATAAAATCTGGTGTCATTCCTGACCCATTAGGAGACCACCTCCCTGCCTTCATCCATTGGGCTACATCCATTTCCCCACACTCCCACCACTTCATTCATACCCATAACCTCTCTAACTTTTACCCTACTACTTTCTCAGACTCTCTTAAGCTAACTAACTGGAACCCCTTAAAAACTCTTACTTTAGATGCAGTTGTTGACTACTTCAATTCTACATTCATAACTGTCCTTAACTCCCTAGCACCAATAAGAACAAAAAAGAGTTAAAACAAAGACCACCCCATGGCTCAGCAAAGACACCAAAAAAATTATCCCACAAAGAGATAAAACCTGGAAAGCTTACCTCCATCATAAACAGTCAGAAATCTTACTTAAATATAAACAGCTGAGAAACCTAGCCAAAAAACAAGTCATTAAAGACAAAAAGTCTTACTACATCAAACTACAAGCAAATCATACAAAAAAAACCCAAATAGTTCTGGAACTCTATTAATTTGGTTTACAAATTCCCTACTTAGGCCTGGTACAAAAAACAACCCTTGCCCTGACACCAGCAAATCTGACCTTGAAATTGCCATAATGTTCAATACCTTCTTTACCTCTTCTATTGCTGAGCTAACCAAGACCTTTACCAACAATAACCCTCCATTTCCTGCTGCTCAGTCCTCCCCTCCCTCCTCTCCCCCCTACTTTTGAACTCAAACCCATCTCCACCAACCTAATAAAGAAACTTCTCGCTAAACTAAAACCTTGCTCCAATGCCCCTGACAGCATTCCTTCCTCCTTCCTAAAAATAGCCTCTGACAGTATTGCTCTACCTATCAGCATCCTGATCAATAGATCATTACTTGAATCCTATGTACCCAAACTATGGCGTTCTGCATTTTTTCTTCCACTTCACAAGGGTGGCAAAAACTGTAACACCTCCAATTTCTGCCCCATAGCCATCCTCTCCTCATTCTCCAAACTTCTTGAAAAATGTATCCACCTGCAGGTCCTGCCATTCCTTACCAAACACCATCTACTCTCCCCTACCCAACACGGCTTCCGTCCAGGGCACAGTACCAACTCCGCCCTTCTCACCTTCTTACATTCTGGCAATTTAGCTTGTGACTGTGGTAATATGGTATCCTCTGTTCTGCTAGACTTATCTAAAGCCTTCAGTTCCATCTCCCATAGTCACCTACTAAATCAGCTGTCTAACCTCAACCTCTTCCAAAAAACTCTTTCCTGGTTCTCCAGCTATCTTTCTGATAGATCCCAAGCCATGAAATGGGGCCAGGCCACCTCCACTTTCCTCCCTACCCCCACTGGGGTACCCCAAGGTTCCATTCTTGGCCCATTGCTATTCAATATCTTTATTAACAACTTCCACAAAGCCATACCTAATACCAAAATTGTGCAATATGCTGATGATTCCACTTTGATCTGTTATGCCTCTAACCTAAAAGATCTCCAACTTCTAACACAAACTGCCTTCTCACCCACTGAAAATTGGATGCTCCAAAATTACCTCTCACTAAATGCCAACAAAACTGAGATCCTTCTATTCTCTCCCTCAAAATCCTTCCCTATCGACAAAAACTTACTGCAAATCACCAGCCTTAACAACTCCATTATCGAGGTCGTACCCTCTGCCAAACTTCTTGGTGTAACCATTGATGAACACCTAAAATTAAACAATCACATCCAGCTAAATATCAAGAAAACCCACATAAAACTAGGCCTACTTTACAGAAACAACCACTTCCTCTCTCCTTCCACCAGACTAACTCTCACCACAACCTATCTGCTTCCCTCTCTACTGTATGGTGCTGCTCTGCTCACTAATTTATCTTTCACACTCACCTCCAAATTGGAAGTATGTTATAATAAAATAGCCAGATTTGCCATGAATGCCAAATCCTCCTCTCATCACTGCAGCTTCCTACACTCACTAAATTGGCTTGAACTCCCCAATCTACTTGACCTTCACCAAATCACCTCAGCCCACAAATTATTGTTCCAACCTACTAATTGCCCTGCACTATCCAGTATTCTGCAATGTTATAACCCCCTCAAACCCCTTAGATCTACCCACCAAAACTTGATCACCATCCATAAAGCCAAGCGCCCAGCTGGGCAGCTTCTGCTATCTTATTCCCTAGCTAAAAATGGAATGGTCTGCCCTCCACACTGAGGGCCTGTGACAACCTTAATAACTTCAAAACTCAACTTCATTCTTACCTCTATCTAAACAGGAAATGCAACTGTACTCTTCCACCAGTTCCTCTCAAGCTCTCCTCCCCCTTTACGCCAGGCTAACCTTCTTACCTTCCTAACCTCACTTTAAATTGTTGATTATATATGTAACTAAACAGCAAAATCTAGCCACGATACTATATGCCTGTTTTTACTCCTGAACTAAACTGTATATATTTTTTTCACTCCTTTGAATGCTACCTGTTGTTTGCAATCCTCACTTCCTTTGTAATTAATCATGTAATTAAACTTTGTATTGTGGAGCTGTTCTCCCCAAGCCTCCACTGAAAGCATTCATGTAATTAAACTTTGTGTTGTGGAGTTTTTCTCCCCGAGCCTCCACTGAAAGTAGGCTCCCTAAGCCCACTGTGGAACTAAATTGTAAATATTTTTTTCTCTTTTTCTCTTATGAAGGCTACCTTTTGTTTGTAATCCTAACTTTCTTTGTAATTAATCATGTAATTAAACTTTGTATTGTGGAGCTTTTCTCCCCGGGCCTCCACTGAAAACGGGCTCCCCAAGCCCAGTGGACCTCCCCGGTCATCAAACTGGAATAAATAAATAAATAAAAAATTTAATTTATTTTTATTTTATTTTACATTATTGTAAAAATAATTTTCACTTTAATTTATTTTTATTTTGTTTTTTTTTATTTTCTTGTTTTATTTTTATTGTGTGTCATCAAAAGATGTCCATGTCATCCATGTGTATCACATAACTAAATGCTCCATAGCACAGTGGGCTAGACGAGTCCCACTAGATCTGCCTGCCCCCACTCTACTGGCTCCAGCACTGATGTCCAGCACATCTAGAAGGCAGCCTGGCAGCACTGTATCTGCTGCCTCTGCACTACCTGCACTCTCAGGTAGTCCTACCCTGGTGGCTGGTCCAGTGGTACCCTCCAGGAGAAGTAGCAGAGGTGGTAATTTTATCACCTGCACTGAGTTGCCAGAGACGATACATAGGGTGGTGCACCACACCATTGGTGCACACCTACACCGGATGTAGAGGCTGCTGTCCCTCATTTTGCATAGTATGAAGAGGAGGAGACATCAAGCACTTCAGTCACCAGTGGAGTGAGGGGACAGTGATGACAGTTCAGTAAGCGAGGACTTTATTCTCACTGTCTCCTAGCTTGACGACCATGGGCTCTGGATGTCCCCACCCTCACCCCAGTCATGATGGCCCCAACCTTTTATCTCCATCACGATCCCTGTCTCTTGTCTTGTCTGTCTGGTCAGTCTGCAATTGCTTCCTCACCCACCCAACTTACCTGATACATACATACCCATATCCCTACCCTAGCTTTCCTCGCTCTCTAAAATTAAAAATAAATGCACACCTGTCCCAAGCAAAAAAAAAAAATCATCCCATACATAGCTCTCTATTTTGCACATGTCTTCTTGACACACTTGATTCAGTTCAGTTAGATATACAACCTGATTGTTTTGTGGTCACCCCTCTCTCTCTCTGGAGGTGACAGTCCAAATTCAGTTAATATTTTGCACATATGTTCAGTTTAAACTGTTAAAGAAATGGACATCTGTGGTTCTTTCCTGCCTCCCTTCTGCACATTCATTTCCTGCTTTCCCTTTGTTCTTCCCTCTGCTTGCACCCCATTTCACCACTTTCTTATGTACCTCATTTCACCACTTTAATCTGGTCAAAAAATAGAATCACACACAACACACACAAGTTGCTGTAAAAGCAACGGATCCCTTCACTTTTTGGGCTCCATGTTTGTGTAGGTGCAGCAATGGTGAACAGCGGCAAACAGCTGCACTTATCCCATGCAATGCCGCTTAACACTGCTGCGCCACACCAACACACAGCAACACGTATACTATAAACAATTCCTGTCATTGCAATATCACTCTGTAATTAAAAGTATTTAAAAGTATTACATACACCTGGATTTGAACCCAGTACCATCTGCCCCCCCCCCCCAAAAATGTATCAGTGCATTAACACGTGCTGCCACGGAGTCTGTGTTTCACAGACTCAATAGTAACTGTCAGACTTTAGTAATGCAGCTCAAATTTATGCACTGCCTAGCTAAGAGCAAACATGTATATCACACATGCAGATACACTTTGCTAACTATTGTGCAAATCTGCTGCACGCTGCATTATGGAAAACTAAATCATCACATTACATGTGGCAACATTACAAACTGAAGGCCCATTCTAACAATATGTCACATATTTACAATATGGCCATGTGTTGTCACCCCACCAAACAGTGAAATTCTGGTGTCTCAGTACTTTTCCCACACATATATCAACCACATTACAAAATGTAATAGCAAATGTTGTGTGATATGCAATGCACATCAATCTGGTAACATTATACCTCTCAACTTCTCAGTGCAAAAAATCTGGGAAGAATGGGGGGAGACAAAGGACCAAAAATAGGGACAGAATTTAAATATTGCTCCTATAAACTTAGAAAGTTGCTAGATTAATAGGCTTTACATTATTATGCATTTTCTGAAAGATATAAAGTCTGAAACTCAAATGTCTGTCATTATTTAGTATTATTTAGTGACTTCAATCCTCAATGATTTGCCAGAAAACCATAACTTTTTTCCAGAACAGACCAAAAATATGGTGCAAAAATCTGGACATTCTGTGAAAATATGTACAGTTGAGAGGTATCAGTAACATGCAGAACTACAGCTATTGACCCATACACCAAAAATGCTTTAGCTACAAGTCTAGGGAAAGAATCAGCATGGACCATAACCATAGGGACATAGGTGACCTTCAGTATACTCGACCTGACCCATTTTGTTTTTGTCAAGGGTAGATCCTGCTTAATGAACCTTATGTACTTCTTTGATACTAACCAAAAGACCTGGATGAGGGATAACAGGACATACTGCCTATCTTGAGTTATCCAAGGCCTCTGACACTGACCCCAGTCATGTCTCATAGCTGAGATCTCCCATGTGGGAATTAAGCCATACAGTAGTAGATGGATAGCCAACTGGCTCACTGACAGAGCACACACTCTCAAAGTTGAGGACTGCATCTCCACATCAAGCCACTTAACATTAGAATACCACAAGGATCTGTGCTGGGCCTTCAGCTGTATGCAAACTAATTCCCTGAAGCACAGGCAATGATAGATGGACTGTGGTTTACCAAGATTGCAGATGAGTGGTAACTGGACATGCTCAGAGTTCCTCATTGAGGGTAACATATTACAGAAGGGGCTGGCACACATAAATGATTGGTGCCACACTCATGCACTAAACCTTAAAGCATACAATGACTCATTGATTCCTTTGCCAATGAAGAACCCCTGCTAATTATCATATACATAGCACCCCTCTAAGCTCAAACACAGTACTGTGAGACCTGGCCTACAGAGAAGTCTCAAATTCCTAGTGCTGTAGGACCTTGTTACCGGCCTCTACCTCCTGAGGTCTTCCCCTGCACAGCGTAAGGCAGAAAAGAACTTCGCCCTTTTCGAGCGACTACTCTACTTTTGCCCACAACCTGTAAAAACAAAACAGGTCTTCCCCTGCACAGCGTAAGGCAGAAAAGAACTTCGCCCTTTTCGACTACTCTACTTTTGCCCACAACCTGTAAAAACAAAACAGGTCTTCCCCTGCACAGCGTAAGGCAGAAAAGAACTTCACCCTTTTTGAGCGACTACTCTACTTTTGCCCACAACCTGTAAAAACAAAACAGGTCTTCCCCTCCACAGCGTAAGGCAGAAAAGAACTTCGCCCTTTTCGAGCGACTACTCTACTTTTGCCCACAACCTGTAAAAACAAAACAGATAGCCCCCCTGCCAGACGGACAACGCGTATAACCCTGCCATTGTCGTTGACTCCTTGGACTCCCAGTGCGAATGCACACACCTGCCTCCTCTAATCCCCAAAGAACTTTACTTAAAAATCTCCAAAAGAGACTCAGGATAGCCCCCCTGCCAGACGGACAACGCGTATAACCCTGCCATTGTCGTTGACTCCTTGGACTCCCAGTGCGAATGCACACACCTGCCTCCTCTAATCCCCAAAGAACTTTACTTAAAAATCTCCAAAAGAGACTCAGGGTAAAGAAAATTTACCTAACTTCAGTATTATTGTCTGTTAAATGTTTGCTGTAGGCATTAGGCAGTACCTGGTCATAATCACCAGCCTAATATCCTACTGCTAGATCCAGGAAGGTCTAAGTAATCTAACAGTGGAAAGAAATTAAACAAACTGACATAAGTTACCTTTAGGACCCAGGAACACCCTTGTGGTGTAGGCGCTGCTTTGCATAGCCCTAAGAATCGATCATTGTAAGCAATTGAATGATGAATAACTATGTCTTTGATTTAATAGATCGAGTACTGTTCTCTTTTTTACCTGCAGTCACTCCTAATTCTGGGACATACTTGAGTGCTATTTTGTGATGTATCTCATGTCTGCCACTGTAAATTAATAGTTGGAGTAACTTAACTAGTGGACAGCTCATTAACCAGATACTGCATAAGTATATATTGCAATACTGTACTGTTTAATTGTATTGAAGTTAACTTTACTGTCTCCTACTTTATGCACAGTTCTATATACACTATTAATACTGCTCTAAGACTACTGAACCTAGCATACTACATAAAGGATATCCTGCTGTTTGTTGCTAAACCCTCTATCTCTCTCCTCTATTCTACCTACAGATAGCCCCCCTGCCAGACGGACAACGCGTATAACCCTGCCATTGTCGTTGACTCCTTGGACTCCCAGTGCGAATGCACACACCTGCCTCCTCTAATCCCCAAAGAACTTTACTTAAAAATCTCCAAAAGAGACTCAGGGTAAAGAAAATTTACCTAACTTCAGTATTATTGTCTGTTAAATGTTTGCTGTAGGCATTAGGCAGTACCTGGTCATAATCACCAGCCTAATATCCTACTGCTAGATCCAGGAAGGTCTAAGTAATCTAACAGTGTAAAGAAATTAAACAAACTGACATAAGTTACCTTTAGGACCCAGGAACACCCTTGTGGTGTAGGCCCCACTCCGCTTCGCCCTCGCTTCGCTCGGGCTTGCTCTGCGCCCCACCCTGCCCCCTATTTCCACCCGCCCCCACTACCTCTACATTTATTAGGCCACTAAGCCCTTCCCCTTTTCCACCAACCAATCACAACCTTCCTGTGCTCTGACTCATCTCCCCCTCATCTCTAGCTTGTCTACACTGATTAGGCGATCTCCACCCACTCATCTCCCTCTCATTCCTTGTTAGCCTATTCTGACTAGGTAATCTCCACCCACCTGTTAACCTCTATCTAGTTAAAACTCCATCCTATACCCTTCCAATTTCTTACTCACCATATACCTTCCTACTCTTTACATACCCTAGTTTCTCCAAGGAAACCTCCCCCAGCTCACTACACTCACTAACCTCTTCAAACCATGGACAAAAAGTTTTTTACTACCCTTCCCTTCATACTATTAATCCTTATTGTTTCCTATCTCTCTACCAGCTATGAAACCCTAACCCTAACAGGTGTCTTCCTCTCTAAAGGTCAAACCTCCATTCATTCTCATAACCACTCCAAACCCATCCCTCCGTCTCACTACCATACTAATAACCAGACTCCTAAAATAAATCATCCTACCCTCAGCCACCCAAAGGTGCCCACAACAAAAGATACCCTAAAATTATTAATCAAACTCCAAAAAATATTTGACTACTTAAAAAAATCTATCACAATAGATGGTGATATCCACCCCAACCCAGGTCCTAACTCTGACTTAGACCCCAAAACACTGAAAGATACCAGAAACCTAGTGGGCTCCCTCCTTATCCTTCATCTTAACCTAAGAAGTATTAATAATAAGATTCACAGCTTACATGCCTTGCTTGCAACTCACTCCCCTGACATCATGTGCCTATCGGAAACATGGCTTAAACCATGCACTAAGGATGAAGAAATTATCCCACCTGGATATAGCATCCTTAGGAGCGATCGAATAACCAGAAAAGGTGGGGGAATAGCTGTCATTTTCAAGAACTCCCTGAACATCACCATGAACCCACTCCAACCCCCAAAAATCCACAACCTTGAACTAATTGCTCTAAAGATTCGCCTAAACAACCAAAAAAGTATTAATCTCATAGTAACTTATCTACCACCAGGCAAAAATATTGAAAACCTAGAACTAATCCTCAGTTGGCTTGCTACCAACTATCCCCAAGAAACGATAATTCTAGGGGATGTTAATATTAACTGGGCCCTCTATTCCGAACTCCCAAATCCTCTCCCCATTAACCTACATGGCTTCTCACAAAATATTCTATCTCCTACCAGAATTGGTAATGCCCAACAAAAAGAGAGCATCCTTGACTGGATACTTACAAACAAGGCTCCAAATAATTATACTACAGGGACCCTTCCCAACGACCTTAGTGACCACCTGATTACCTTATTATAAAGCACAAGTGTCCAACTTCAAATCATCCACAATCCAGACTAGTCAGGAACAGTAAGAATTTTGTCCCGGACCATTTCATTGCAGATCTTAAGGCATGTAATTGGTCCATCCTAAAAACCTTACCCATAGATGAGAGTGTGTTATATTTTAATAACACTTTCCTAAAAATACTCGACTCGCATGCTCCTAAGCGTCTCACTAAAACTAAGGTACGCATTGCACCCTGGCTAACAAAGGACACTAAAGCCAAAATTAAACATCGAGACAAGGCCTGGCACAAATGGAGAGCCTCTAAAACCCCACTAGATCGCATCAAGTTTCTCCAACTTAGAAACTCAACTAAAGCAGCCGTATTGTCTGACAAAAAACAGTATTACTGTCACCTCCAAAATAAACACCAGAATAATCCCAAGAAATTCTGGTGCGGTTTTAATCACCTCCTTCATCCAGGCAAACCCACCACCCATACCCCTGAAAAACTCATTGGTAAAGATTCTAGAGAAATAGCCAACACCTTTAATTCATTTTTCACAGAAACCATTCAGTCCCTCGCCAACCAACTTACTACTTCTCCCTTGGCTACACCCTCAACCAAAGTCCAAACTCAACCCGCCTTCAACCTCCAACCTGTACCTACCTCCTATATTAGAACCCTCCTAAATAAACTCAAACCAACCACCTTAGCAGCTGACTTACTCCCAGCCAACTACCTACAAATTGTATCTGATGCCATAGCCTACCCTGTTTCTATCTTGGTTAACCGGACCATTTCAGAAGCTTCTATTCCCTCTATTTGGAAAATCTCCCACATCATCCCTCTACATAAAGGTGGATCTTCCACTGGCACATCAAACTACAGACCCATAGCTATACTATCTCCTCTAGCCAAAATCATGGAACGCTGCATTCACAAGCAGCTCATTACCCATCTTACTCGAAACAATCTCCTGTCTCACACCCAGCACGGCTTCCGCCCCCATCACAGCACAACTATTGCTCTCCTTTCCTTTATTGACTCAGTTAACCACAATCGAAACAATAAATTTATAACCTCGGCGCTCTTTCTTGATCTATCCAAAGCCTTCGACATGGTTAATCACCAACAGTTGATCCACACACTGGAGGCATACTACCTTAGCAAAACTACCATAGACTGGTTTAATGACTACCTTTCTCATAGAAATCAGGCTGTTCTATGGGAAAATAGCTTATCCGACCTACTCCCCACAAATATCGGTGTTCCCCAAGGATCTATCCTTGGTCCTCTTCTTTTCTCCTTATTTATTAACGATCTGCACTCTATCATTCCTAAAGCCACCTGCATTCAATATGCAGACGACTCCACCCTGATCTGCTCCGACAGCTCCCTCGACAAACTCCAAGTTGCCACCCAAAACTGTTTTTTCCTAGTTGAAAAATGGTTCTTGGAACTAAAACTCTTACTTAACCCATCCAAAACCAAATTACTTCTGTTTTTCCCCACTACTTCCACCCCTCAAGGAAATCAATCTCCTAGCTCCAACCACCCCAACTTTCACGTGACATCCAATAATGGGACCATAATTGACCCTGTCTCCCACACCAAACTACTTGGTGTGACCATAGACCACAAGCTTAAATTTGATACTCATATCAACCTGACCATTAAGTCGGTAAACAAGAAACTCGGGTCCATGTATAGAATTAAGAACTTCCTAACCCCACACACTAAATTAACCATTGCCGGACTCACCTCCTTTCCACACTCCTCTCGCCTCCCGATATTCTCCTTCCTTAATAAAAGAGAACTCAACAAACTATCTACAACCTATAACCACATAGCTAGATTTATAACAGGAATGCCCTATCGTACACACCACTGTAACAATCTCAGAACATTACATTGGTTAGAACTACCTAACATTCTCAAACTCAATCAACTCATTGAGGCATTCAAAACAATCCACCATCCTGACAAAATCCCCGCAATGACCAAAATATTAATTCCCTACTCTAACCTTACATCCCTTAGATCTTCCAAACGCCTACAAATTCAAACTATTAAATCTAACAATTCAGGAGGTGAAGCACTCTATGCTAATTCCATTGGAAAATCCTGGAATGCCCTCCCAAACAACCTAAGACACGAGACCTCACTCAACCAATTCAAAAAACAACTCAAAGATCTACTAAAATCTGATTGGTTATGCCCATGTTCTAATCCTGATTAATAGCAAACAGCCCACTACTACCTAATATCCATCCAATCCATAATTCAATGGTCTTCATTTGTAGTTAGGATACTCCAACTACCTAAGAATGTTTTACCTATTTATATTATCTGTATAACCCTTTTAATTGCTCATGTGACTTTGAAAGTAATACTTTGTATTCTTATCTCCTGATGTTTTTTGTCATAACTACCCTCTATGGAGCTTTTCTCCCCGGGCCTCTACTGAAAATGGACATGTATCCAGTTGGACTAGCCCGGTAAACAAATGTAAAATAAAAATAAAATAAATAAATGTTGATAGCAATCTACACTTTCATCATTATGTACCCATAGTGGTGACATGCACATTCTGCATATCATACATGTGGACATTACATCCAAGATCAGGGTGGTCATATCTCTGCTGTACTCTACCTTTATCAGACCCGTATAAGTACAATGCTCCCTTCTGTCTGTACCTCACAAGACACCCGCAGCAACTGGAGAAGACACAGACATGTGCCTGGGAGAATCCAGGGCCTTCAGACATGACATACATGGAAAGACTGACAGACCTGTCACTATACTCAGTATCATGCAGGCTGCTGAGAGGTGACCCATGCCTGGCCTACAGAGAAGTCTCAAACCCTGTCCTACTGGAAATATGGAAATACTGGACATCTGCAAATCAAATGGGACAAGAATAACTTGCCCCAGGGTTCTCAACCTAGCCTGTGACATAAACAGAACATGCTGGGGAGAGAGATATAGCCCCCTAGTGATTTTCACTCCTCTGTAATAGGCTACTACGTCTTGTGAAGCAGTGTTCCTCAATGATCCTGTTCAAGAGAAACCTTGACTACTGATTGGATGATTGTAAAGTCACCTTGGGCTGGCACCTATGTCTCTCATGAACAGGGCCAGTTGGTGCTGCTCACAGACTCACTCTGCTAACAACCAACTGCTTAATAAGGGTACCTGTGGTTCTTCACAGCTAGGCTTCTAAACACCCTAGGGTTATAGGCTAGTAGCTTCCTATGAAGCTATGAACCTATGCAGGCCTCCCAAAATCTTGTCTCCCACAAGGCCAGCTGATGTCATCTACTATAAGTTCACGTGCACTCGTATAAAAGTCAGACTTGTGCAATGGCGCTTGCGTAAAGTACTGTGCTCTGCAGCCTGTGTACTTAGATAAGTAGGAGTTCTATTCTCACTTCAGTCAAATGTGTGTGTGTGTTTGTGTGTGTCTAATCAGAAGAGCAGAAAAGTGTATCTCACAGTTACTGCTCCAATGGCATTGGTTGACAGTATTTTGATATTTGCAGATGCCTACAAATCCATTTTCATGCAGCCCAACCAATATCTTGTCTCCCACATGGCCTGCTGATATCATCTACTTTAAGATCACCTGCACTTTTGTAAAAGTCAGACTTGTGCCATGGTGCTTGCGAAAAGTACTGTGCTCTATAGTCTGTCTACTTAGGTAAGGGTTCTGTTCTCACTTCAGTCAACTGGCTGTGGTTGTGTGAGCTGATACTTAACATTACAGAGAGCATTTTACACCACTGGATGGGCCACTGTTATATTCTCCTCAACAGACATTGCTGATGTCATCAGCTATAAAGTATTGTCTGAGGCACTGCAAGTCAGACTTGATCTGTGGAGCTTGCATTAAATATGGGTTATGTAGTCTGTGTACTTAGATAGGGGTCCTATTTTCATTGGAGTCAACTGTGTGTGTTTGTGTGTGTGTGAGCTTTTGCTTGACATTACAGAGAGCATTTTACACCACCATGTGGTACATTGTTATGTTTTCCTCAACAGACACTGCTGATCTCATCAGCTATTAAGTGTTGTCTGAGATACTCCAAGCCAAACTTGAGCTGTGGTGCTCACGTAAAGTGCTGGGTTCTGTAGTCTGTGTACTTAGGTAGGGGTTCTCTTCTTAAAGTAGTCAAGTGTGTGTGCGTGTGTGTGTGTGTGTGTGTGTGTGTGTGTGTGTGTGTGTGTGTGTGTGTGTGATGTTGTTTGACATTACAAAGAGCATTTTACACCACCATGTGGGGCACTGTTATTACCATATTCTCTTCAACTGACATTGCTGATGTCATCAGCTATATCAGATTTCTGGATATGCAGTACTCTCACCAGGGCAGGATCAGAGACTGGCCTGGGAGCCAGACAGAATTCACCTCATCCTATACAATAATGATGACAGTGACATGGCTTATAATCTATCCACGTAAATTATGGCATCATGGTTTGTAGGCCCTGTGTTATCATGATGAGAAAGCCCTGTGATCTCTCCAGCTGCTGCATGTGTCTGGTGAGGTACATGCAAAAGACAGCACTGTACTGTTTTAGTGTTCTGATGAGGTTTGACTACAGTGTTGTCATGCAGTCTTAAGATCTCAGTATGCTGGTGTGACATGATGTGGACAACGGGTCTATATCATATATTCAAAATTCCAAAATGTCGAACACCATATGTTCAAACTTGGAATTTCGAATATTTAAAACATTGAACGCTTAGAATAGCGAATTTTTTCCCAGGGAAAAAAATTGCTGTTCCAAGAAACATACACACAACACAAGCACACCAAAATAAATAAACCACACACATACAGTTAACAAAACCCAACCCCACACTAAACCACACATACATTACCAACTATCCTTAACCTGCACCCTAACCCTAAGGTCCGTAACTATCGCACACATACCCTACAAATCTATACACAAACTAATTAATACACACACATACAGTTAACAAAACACAACCCTATACTACACCATACATACTTTACTAACTATCCACTTACCTTAACCTGCATCCTAACCCTAAGGTCTGTAACTCTTGCACCACAGTGTAGGAAATAGTGAAGCCATGGAATGGCCCACCAAAATCTTGCCCTAGGTAAGATTTCGATCTTCCGGGGCTTCGGGCTTCACTGTTTTCACCATTCGATATTTAGAGTTCGATGTTTTCACATTCAGCATTTTCCCTGTTCGGAATTTTGATATAGACCCTGGACAACATAGGCTTTCAATATCATTGTGGACACGTGGTAGTCAAAGTTCAGATTGCTATCTACATGTGCTCCCAGTGCTTTCATCACTGGGTTTCTGCATAGCAGGACTGTTGTTAATGCTGTGATTAACATGGAATTCCACTTTTCAGATGGAAAACATAACAAACACACATTTGTTGCCTTTATTTATAGATCATGTGCCTTTGTCACCATTCAGCTGTTTGTGTTAGCTCCTATTGTACTATGTTGTCATCGTTGGTGGACTCAAAGATTGCACACAATATGCAAGAACCAGTAAACTTAGTAAGCCAAAGACTATATACTTTAGCCTGAAATGTCAAATAGAGTCCAAACAGTGAAGACAAAGCACAGATCCCTGGGATTTGCCAATGGTGACAGCTCTACTGGTACAGGTTGTTTCACCAGCTTCACAGTATGTGGTCTGTTGGTGAGCCACTAGCCACTCGGTTACCCATAAACTGACATAAGGGTTAATCCCCAGCTGGGAGCGTTTCTCAATGATACCTGCATGGAGATTGTGCCAAAACCCTAGGCCAAATCACCTTTATTTATTTATTTATTCAGTTTGGTGACCAGGGAGGTCCACTGGGCTGGGGAGCCCATTTTCAGTGGAGGCCTGGGGAGAAAAGCTCCACAGAAGGTTTATTAGATACATTTTTCAATCAAAGAGAACATACATAGTATAAAAATACATATACAAAAACAATACGGTTCAATCTGCAATCTAGTAACAATCAATGGAATGACAATTTAGTTAAAGAGAAAAGAGTACATAATGTAATGTTGTGAGAAACAAATTAATAGTTAAGAGTAGGGATAGGAGAGGAGAGGTTAGGAGGTTAGGAGGGGAGGGGAGTATGCAATAGGCAGTATGCACTGTCTTACCTTCATCTAGCCCTATCACATTGAATCAGTGGGCTGTGACAGCATCACAGATCCTCTATGGTGTGACTCAGCACATGTTTGTCTTTTTGGCTTGTCCCGGTTAGGGGTCGCCACAGTGGAACTCCAGTCTGCTAATGATTGGCAGTAGATTTTTTTATGGTGCCGAGTTGCCAGCCCGACACCCAACCTTCAGCAAAGGCACGCCCATTCACGCATGTCTTTCGGAGGTCACTCAACCACGGGGAAGACATGCAGACTCCACACAGAAAGCACTCCAGCCATGAATCGAACAGGCGAACCTCTTGCTGTGAGGTGTGACTCAGCACATAAACCTTCCTTATTCGGTTAAATGCTTTAATATTGCTTAGTAAAACAAAAGTAAGTGGGGGGCTTCGCCCACCACACTCCCCATTGTGGGGGGGGGGCTGTGCCCCCCACACATACCTCTCAACTGTACCCACACCCCCCCAAACTATATCTTCTAACTCCAGGGCCGCACTACAGTGGGGAAGGGGGCATATCCCATTTTCTTTCCAATAATACTTGTCGGTCAAATGAAGTGTCGGTCAAATGAAGTGTCGGTCAAATGAAATTTCGGTCACATGGGGTCAGGTAAATGGGTGTCGGGCAACTGGAAGTTCAGGCAAATGAAGTAGACCCATGTAATATTTATATTTATATATATATATATATATATATATACATATTTAATATATATATATATATATATATATATATATATATATATATATATATATACTCATACATACACAGTGGATATAAAAAGTTTATACAGACCTGTTCAAATGCCAGACTTTTGTGATATAAAAAAATGAGAACACAATAAATCATTTCAAAACTTTTCCCACCTTTAATGTGACCTATAACCTGTACAATTCAATTGAAAAACAAACAAATCTGTCAGGGGAAAATATAAAAAAATAAACATACAATACGCTGGTTGCATAAGTGTGCACACCCTTAAACTAATACTTTGTTGTGTGTGCACATCCTTAAACTAATACTTTGTTGAAGCACCTTTTGATTTAATTACATCATTCAGTCTTCTTGGGTACACACCTACCATCAATTAAAGAGACTCTGATTAACCCCAAATAAAGTTCAGCTGTCCTAGTAGGATTTTCCTGACATTTACTCAGTTGCCTGCTACAGCAAAAGCCATGGTTCACAGACAGCTTACAAAGCATCAAACGGATCTCATTGTTGAAAGGTATCAGTCAGGTGAAGGGTACAAAAAAATGTCTACAGCATTGGATATACCATGGAACACAGTGAAGCCGACAATAATCAGTGGAGAAAATATGGAACAACAGTGACATTGCAAAGAACTGGACATCCCTCCAAAACTGATGAAAAGACAAATTCAAAAACTGGTCAGGGAGGCTGCCAAGAGACCTACAGCAACACTGAAGGAGCTGTAGGAATTTCTGGCAAGTACTGGTTGTGTACTACATGTGACAACAATCTCCCGTATTCTCCATATGTGTGGACTGCGGGGTTGGTTTGCAAGAAGGAAGCCTTTTCTTACACAGAAAAACATCCAGACCCGGCTAAAATTTGCAAAACAATACATCAAGTCTCCCAAAAGCCTGTCGGAAAATGTGTTATGGTCTGATGAGACCAAGGTTGAACATTTTGGCCACAATTCCAAAAGGTATGTTTGACACAAAAAACAACACTTTGCATAACCAAAAGAACTCCATCCCCATGGTGAAGCATGGTGGTGGCAGTATCATGCTTTAGGGCTGCTTTTCTTCAGCTGGAACTGGGGCTTTAGTCACGGTGGAGGGAATTATGAACAGTTCCAAATACCAGTCACTTTTGACCGAAAACCTCCAGGCATCTGCTAGAAAGATGAAGATGAAGAGGAATTTCACCTTTAAACATGACAATGACCCCAAGAATACATCCAAATCAAGAAAAGAATAGCTTCACCAGAAGAAAAGTAAAGTTTTGGAATGGCCCATCCAGAGCCCAGACCTAATTCCAATATAAAATCTACGGGGTGACCTGTAGAGGGCTGTGCACAAGAGATGCCCTCAGAAATATGACAGATTTGGAGTGCTTTTGCAAGGAAGAGTGGGCAAGTATTGCCAAGTCAAGATGTGCCATGCTGATAGACTCCTACCCAAAAAGACTGAATGCTGTAATTAAATTAAAAGGTGCTTCAACAAAGTATTAGTTTAAGGGTGTGCACACACAACAAAGTATTAGTTTAAGGGTGCACAAACATGTAACCAGTGTACTGTACGTTTTTTATTTTTTATATTCTTCCCTAACAGATTTGTTTGTTTTTCAGTTGAATTGTACAGGTTATAGGTCACATTAAAGGTGGGAAAAGTTTTGAAATTATTTATTGTGGTCTCATTTTCATAGGTTCATGGGTTCATAGATTAGTACTAAGCTAACTGCCCTTGTAAGCCATTTTAAGCTTAGCCAATTATCCCTTGTGAGACTCAAACCCTGCACCTTGTGTTTGTAAGGCAAACACCTTAACCATTAGGCCACCCTCCCAACCCCTTGTATTGTAACCACCCCCACCCATATTATGTATTGCCAACATTATAAGCTGCTGACAGGTGCCCAAACACCTCTGTCTGTAAACACAGATAAAATGTTTAAAATGGACAAACTCTGTCCATGTGCTTTGTCTGACATTTGAACATGGTCAGGGCAGTTCCGTTCACCAGGTGGACAAGCCTAAACCCAGATCACCACATGAACACCCTGACCTTTTATATAATAAAAACCTAGCATTTTAACAGGGGTGTGTAACCTTTTTATATCCACTGTATATATCCCATGCAGACAAGGCAACTAGCCTCTATTGCCTATACTGTTGTATACAAGTATAGTAGCATACCTCTCAACCTCTTAGAGCAAGAAAACTGGACAAAGCCATAAATAAAAGTGAGACAAAGGCCCAAATATAGGGACAATTTTTAAATATTACTCTTACAAACTTAAAAAGTTGATAGAAAAAACAAGTTTTGCAATAGTATGACTTTACTGAAGGATATGAAGTCTGAAACTCAAATGTCCATCATTATTTTCTAACTCCAGTCTTTAATGATTTGCCACTAATTTGCCAGAAAACCACAATTTTATGAAAAATGGATAAAAAATATGAGGCAAAAATCTGGACATTTTGTGAAAATGTGTACATTTGAGAGGTATCTATAGTAGTGCCCCTCCTACACCTCCAGCAGACATTACAGTGCTAGGCAGTGTGCGTGGTTACCCTCTTGGAGTGTGGATATATTATAATAGTTGTTCAAGTGTGTATGTGTGTGTGTGTGTGTGTGTGTGTTTATGTGTGTGCATGCAGACTTTTCTCTTAAAATTGCTACATCCACGTTATGTCAGAGGCATGGGACTACTGTTGGTATTATTCTGATACTGGCCATGATCGTGTTTGATTCTTGCAATGTTTTCCACGATCCTTTACCTGTGCCCACCTTGCTGGAGATCTGTGCTGGGAGTACACTCATATTCAGGCATATCAGTTTGCACAGCCTCAAAATATGCACCGTACCCCAGTTGTACGTCAGATCTCTGTTAGATGTCCTCTGCATTATTCATGTAAGAATGCTTATCTCACACAGACATCCTCCCATTGTTATGTCACCTTGTGTGACAGTCGCATAAAACACATATTCACTTTACAGTCCTTACTGTACCGTATGTGATTGGTGTTGCTGCTGCAACCATCTTCCATTGACATGCCCTGCTCTGCTGTACATGAGGGAGTTTGACTTGTCCTTTTCCCTGTGTTCATTCCTAGAGTTCATCCGTGTGTCCCTATTCAATACACATACTTACCCTGAGTGATCATTTTACATGGCAGTCCATGTCCTGTTAGCATTAATACAGTTTCAGTACAGAATGCCAGGAATAGGATATCATAATACTCTGCACTGTAGATACACTGTTCTGTACTTTGTACCATATAGTTTACATTCATACCTCTCAATTGTCCAGATATTCCCAAAATGTGCAGATATTTTCCTTATTAGATTTGTGGCTTTCTGCCATAACACTGGGGTGATCTCTGGACTGATTGTGGCTCAGCAGTACATACATTTGAGTACATACCTCTCAACTGTCCTGATTTGTGCAGAATGTCCATTTCTTTGTCTCATATTTGTGATCTTTTCCTCATAACATTTTTGTTTTCTGACAAATCATTGGCATGTCATTATGGAGTGAAGTCAGAAACTGATGACATACATTTGAGTTTCACAATTCATGCTCTTTAGAAAGCTCATGCTACTGTACAAGCTATTATTCTATCAACTTTCAATGTTTGGAAGAGCAATATTAAAAATCTGTCCCTATTTTTGGGCTTTTGTCCCCCCCATTATTTATGGTTTTGTTCAGATTTCTTGCTCAAAGAGGTTGGGAGGTATGTTTGAGTTTCATTCTGCCACGTTTCTGTGTGACATCTATTGCAAATATGTCCCTATTTATGGTTAAATGGCCCTGTATTATGTTAGCCTTTGTCCAAATGTGTTGTACAACAGAGTGACAGCTGTCTGGTGATCATTGTGGCATTCCATGCAAATCTGTGGACCATAGGTGCTGTGCTTTAAACAGAATTATATAATGACCCCCCCCCATTAATATTCCAAAAGGTGCACTCTGATTTGTCAGCGTGCCCATTGTAAATCAGACTTATACTAATGGAAAAAGGTCCGGTCGCCCAGACTTTTTCCAATTAGTATAAGTCTTTACTTTTTTGTGTTAGGCAGCAACAGAGAATGGAAGAGCTCCATTGCATAGCGAGATATCTTAAAAAAAAAGCAACAGAGATCTTACTTTCTACGTTCCTTTTTTTAAAGCTGTCTCGCTATGTTAAACTCATTTAACATAGCGAGACAGCTTTACAAAAGGGAACGGAGATCTTCCTTTCTCCGTTGCTTCCTCTACACATAGCTCTGATGTACTGTGTAAGCATATGCATGCACAGTACATCAGAACTGCTCCAGGATACCGGACAGCTGCGGAAGGGCAGCAAGGAGGCATTATACAATGCCATTATTTAGGAAAAGTAAGTATTTTTTTTCTTAAACAATGTCATTGTATAATACCAATAACCCACTTTTGGGTGTGGGTAATGCTGGATTTACCTACGGTTGTCTTTGTTTGGCCACTCGGGCTTTGCCCTCATGACCAAACTACACCAACCGTGGGTAAATTCAGCATTACCCACACCCAGGCGTGGGTTATTGCTTAATTATATCCATGTTCACATACATGGTTTCCTGGCCAGCAACACTGTTGCCAGCCATGAAACCTAGTTTAGGTGCACTGCACGACATTAATATATATTGCACTCTGTTGCTTGCTGTACACCACCACGCAAACATGTAAACTCTGTATAGGCTTCACATGGAGTCTGCAGAGAGTTTATTGAATCCCGGAGAGTGTTTTTTGATAGTGTAAAAGCAAAACAAGGTTGTGCTCATATTTCAGTACCTAGAAATTTACGGGAAACATTTCAGATGAACTGTGGCTACTTTAAAAGGGCAGTTAGAGTTTTGAAGTAAAAATAAAATATATATCTGTTTTATAAAACAAGCAACAATTTTCTTATACTAAAGGAATAAGAAATTGTGTGAAAATATTTCAAGTAGCTGATAGCTGGTTATGCAAACCAAAAGGAACACTACATTTTCTGAATCACTAAGACAAGAGCTGACATAAAACTGTCTGTTGGTGAAAACTGCACTTATTTCAAAATGGGTATTGTATGATAAAGAGCTTGAATATAGGCTTGTGTGTGTCACGTATCCTTGGACAGTAAAATGGGCAGCTGTGGATGTGGTTTAAAATGGTCTTGTAGCACGTTAATCATTTTGATACTTGTAGGGAAGATTGCACAGCTTGGAGTGAAAGACTGGAGCTATGCTATTTAGAAAAGGTCACTTCAGTGGATGAAAGGGCTGGTGTTACTAATATCGCACCCTGAAAAAAACAGAATCAAAGACTGTTCCCAGAACAAACCACAATCCATGAAAATGTCACAATGAACTTCTTTTATTAAGATACAAAACGATGGTTGAGCGCTTTCATCTACCCAACGTAGATTTCATCAGAACACTAGATAAATCAAAACTTGTCTCTTAAATACTTTAAAATACCCACCTAAAACTTTGCCTGACCAATTAAACCACCTTTCAGTTTTAAAGACATAAAAACAATAATTGGTGAAACCCATATAAACAACCTTGAAAGTATTGTCGATAATAATTATTGATTAAAACATGCCTAAAACAGCATCAAAATTCAATCTTGTACTAAAGATTCTCTGTCAGTTTGAATATGAAACATGACCCCAATTCTGATAATACATGCTAGATGAATATTTCATATACAATAATGTAATAAATGCATAAAATGCGTGTGAAGAACAATATCAAATGTATAATACAAATCTAACGATGTATACAAATTACATAACATATAAAATATGAAATTATGAACTGCGACAATAATATTATGCATTTCTAAGATATATAACTACTTATATTGAAAAGTGAAAAATTATTTTATATAGTATGTTTGTTTGTGTATATATATATATATATATATATATATATATATATGTCTCTCTCACGAACCTACAGCATAATTAATTTCTTATAAGGGGCTTAGTAGGAATATATTCATTAATGCCTGGTGGACTAGCCGCATTTAGCTTGATCTGCCATTTGATCTCTTTATTGTCGCAGTTCATAATTTCATATTTTATATGTTATGTAATTTGTATACATCGTTAGATTTGTATTATACATTTGATATTGTTCTTCACACGCATTTTATGCATTTATTACATTATTGTATATGAAATATTCATCTAGCATGTATTATCAGAATTCGGGTCATGTTTCATATTCAAACTGACAGAGAATCTTTAGTACAAGATTGAATTTTGATGCTGTTTTAGGCATGTTTTAATCAATAATTATTATCGACAATACTTTCAAGGTTGTTTATATGGGTTTCACCAATTATTGTTTTTATGTCTTTAAAACTGAAAGGTGGTTTAATTGGTCAGGCAAAGTTTTAGGTGGGTATTTTAAAGTATTTAAGAGACAAGTTTTGATTTATCTAGTGTTCTGATGAAATCTACGTTGGGTAAATGAAAGCGCTCAACCATCGTTTTGTATCTTAATAAAAGAAGTTCATTGTGACATTTTCGTGGATCGTGGTTTGTTCTGGGAACAGTCTTTGGTTCTGTTTTTTTCAAGTGTCGAGTTCCCTGAACTTTTGTCGTTGGTAATATCGCACCCTCTGAGGAGGGCTGGGCCTTGGGCTAGCAACCTGAGCGTATAAAAAACATACTGCTACAGAAGCAATGAGCGCTGAAAGGTGCTCGTTGCCTGATGTATCAAATGGTGAATAAACGGGAAAGAGAGAGAGAGAGAGTTATTAATATCATTGATGCCAGAATTTACAGACTGTAGTGTAGAGTTAATGTACTAAATAAACCATAAGAAAATACTTCCAAAGAAACTAGAGACAGAAGTTTTTGAATCTGAAAACTATTGTAACTGCATATTATTTTAATTATTTTGCCAGAAAGTAAAACAGGCATGAGCGTGTACCAGAATATGTAATAGAGCAGTTTAGATTGTCTAAGAACTAAAAGTCTACACTAGAATGTATAGATGCACTGAAAGACATACTTAGGTAGAGCATGTTTTGTGAAAGCATGCAAAAGAAAATGCTTTTAAAGAAAGACTGGGAATTGAACTGACATTAACTTTTAGCAATGAAAATAGCAGCAAGCGCAATCTCAGATTGCATTAAGCTATGGTAAATAGTGATTTCAACAAACTATTAATATTTGTAAGAAAATAACATTTTAGTTTTTGATAGACTGTCAAATTAAGCTGGTAAGTGTTGTGTTAAAGAAACAAACAAAAAGAAAAAAAAAAGACTGCAGAAAATACCGCAAAATTTTACACTGAGAGAATGTCCAACTGAAAAAATAACAGAAGAGAAATCAGTTGTATGACAACAAGCATTAATTAGACTGATTACATTGTGTTTACAAAATGACTGGT
>NC_056732.1:736171966-736199466 GCF_019279795.1 Protopterus annectens
CTGGAGCATCGGGCCCATAACCGTCCATCACCGGCACTGGGAGCTGAGAGGGCTATGCTGCAATGAGTAGGAGGGCCACTATGGTGGCACTGAAGCCATGGGTGCAGATCTTGGTGGTAGTATCAAATATTCAAACAAGAGCTTCGAAGGCCTAAGTGGAGAAGGGTTCCGTGTGAACAGCAGTTGAACATGGGTCAGTCGGTCCTGAGAGATAGGTGAGCACCATTCCAAAGGGACAGCCGATGGCCTCTGACACCCTTGGCCATTCGAAAGGGAGTCGGGTTCAGATCCCTGAATCCGTAGAGGCTGAGATAGGTGCCTCATGGCGTCCAGTGCGGTGATGCAAATGATCCCGGAGAAGCCAGCAGGGGCCCTTGGGAGAGTTCTCTTTTCTTTGTGCAATTGTACAAAATGCAAGGTAAATAAATGAAACTTTATACAGTAGATGGGAAAGTGTTAACCAGAGACTGTAAGACCAACTGATTGATTGCTTGATTGATAACACTTTGTTGACAGTGTTGTCATTACTCGGCAATGCCATTTACAGAGGCTACACAGGGAGAAAACCTTCTTCAGTACGTATTACGTTAGCTGGATAAACAGACAAAATAAGGAAAGTGTTTGTAATGTACATAAATAAGAAATGGGTAGATTCAACAATACATGGAAACTGTAGAAAATGACTGTGCAATCATCTCAGAAAATACTACATGATTAATGTAGTGCAAAATAGTTAAAATTATACAGGTAAAGCACACTATATAGTTAGAATTTAGTATAAACACCATATTGTGTGGAACAAATAGTCAACCATAATCAGACTGATGCAGTTATACAGTTATATGTACAAGTCTGGACTATGATATCATCACATTCAAAAAATGCAGATGAGAAAATGAAGTGTGTGACAAGTTATGACATTTACTGAAGGGCACTCGGCTAGATAACAAGCATAGGCTGGCGTTATTATTAAGTGGCTATCAGACAGTTCCTAGGGAGGAAATCAAGGCATCATAGATGTGGCATACCATTCCTGTGCATCTACAGCTAGAATTAAGTACAGTGTGTACAGATGATGTTGAGCTACTGAGGCTACGAAGCACAGTAAAGGGAAGATACTATGTAGTGGTTTGAGGACTTAGATGATGACTGTGCATGTTGTCTGTAGTTGTTCGAAGGTGTGGGTCCAAGTAAGAGGAAAATACATATTAATATAACTTAACAGAAAACGATAATATTCAGATTCATTATAGAACTTAACTTTATAATAGTAAATAAATATGTAATACTTTTAGACTTGTTGTAAACATAGTCATGATGACTGGCCTCACAATTAACTTGTTGGAAGAAATATATCATAAAAAGATTCATTATGTAACCGTTCCTGTTAAGTGTGTGTGTGTGTGTGTGTGTGTGTGTGTGTGTGTGTGTGTGTGTGTGTGTGTGTACTTTTTTCCATTAATTTCATTTTGAAATTGTAGTTTGAGCTTGTTCTTGAAAGAACCCAAATTCAGAAAGTCATCGACAATAACTTTGTAAAAAAGTTCCATGCTGTGTGACCTAGAGTAGAGAAAATGTGTATGCATATCTTAATTTCAAGAGATTTTAAAGCCAATGCACCATACTTCAAGTTTGTGGAACTGGTTTGAACATCACAGTTCTATGGACAGCTGTGAGATAGAACTCTTTATATATTTTTGTATGTTTTATAATGCAACAACTGGGGTTGTTTGTCTTTCAGCTTTTCCTGCTTAGGGCTCTCCACAGCGGAACTCCGGTCCACTAATGATTGGCAGTAGGTTTTCACAAACGCAGAGGTGGCAGCTCGATGTCCAACTTTCAACGAAGGCACGCCCATTTACGCATGTCTTTCGAATGCCCATCCAACCATGGGGAGGACATGCAGACTCCACACAGAAGGCACTCCCTGCACTCCAGCTGAGAATCGAATGGGAGAACCTTTTGCTGTGAGGCAACAATGCTATCGCTGCACCACCGTGGATTACTAATGCAACAACTGGGGTATCTCACTTCATTGTTAACTGAGCAAATTGAATAAAAGTAGAGTAATTTAATATAATACATGATGTGTTCTCATTATGTTCAAAAAATGAGAAAAATAACCTTGTTATAGCAAAATTCTTGAGTGTGAACCCCACAGTTACAAAATTTAAGTGACCCTCTCAGTACCACCCAGATGGCAGTCACCATAAAGCTGCAACAGAAAGGGACTACTTTAAAAGCTGTAAAACATTTCACACTGCCACCCAGACTGCAGTAAGAAATGAAGGGCAGCACTAATCGACTAACTGCTTTAAAACATTGCTTCACACTGCATGCATGGTGCTTTGAAGTAGGATGTATCTTTAGGCTGCTGCATTTAAAGAAATAACATTACTTCAAGGCTAAAGTAAAGTCATTTGTTACGGTTTTGGATTGTCAATGAGAAACAGTATTGTTTCTTGAATTGTGGTGGCATAAAGGGATTATATTGTGTATTTTTGGAAATTATGACAGAAAAACTGAGTCAGAATGAGATCAAAAAATTGTTGTAATAGAATGTTGTTGAAGTAACCAGTAATTTGGAGATCATGTGAATTGAGCTGATAAATCTGACTAATCCATATTTATATGAAGAGATTGCAAATTGTTATGCTTGATGATGAGGTGATTTTTATGTGGCCACCTGAAAACAGTGGAACTTGCCAGACTACAAATTTGTGAAATGCAAGATAATGCAGGAGAGGTGAAGTGGGTGAAACAAATGGAGTGACAATCAAAACGGAATCTAAAGTGAGAAAGTAAAAAATATGGCACCTTGGAAGGAGTATAAATAGTAACCCTGTTGAACTACATGTAAAACAAGATGGTGGAGTGGACTTGCTTTGACAGAGATTCCTTGGGTGTTGCACAGGTTAGGAGAGTGCCATTGCTAGAGACTGAAGCTAAGCTCTGGAATATCACAACCACTTTCACTGAAATTTCGTCTTTTTGTAAAAAAAAATGGAATTTTGCCTTGTTGCCAAAGAAAAATAAATAAAGACAAAAATCTGAAATAATTATTAATATTTTCACACATATTTTTCTTAAACTTGCCTTATATACTTTGCCTATTCTAAAAAGTACTGTGATGAAAAATGCTTTTTCAAAATCACTTGAGTCTGAACCATGCAATATCTATTTCTGAAACAATATTTTGAAAATGTTATGCTGTTACAATAGCAAACTTACTCCAATATTCATAGTCATTTACGCAAATGCATTAGAGATATCCCTGATATTTATTAATGAGTGTAGCAAAGACGAAATTCATTGAGGTTATTTATGCTAATCCAAAAGGCCTTAAGTGTAACGAGATACAAATGAGACATTTTGTAAAGTGGAATATGCTAGTGAGGTATTCTTGCAACTTATAGTCCAGTATCCATGTGGTGTGCACATCTATAGTTAAATGTGGTTCTTTGCCTTCCATATCAGAGTTGCAATACACAAACTTACCTACAGCCATCCCTTTAATAGTTTCTCCTATGCACAGGCATCAAAATTAAATATTTCCCCACGAGCCTCTTCGGTAGTATGTTCAAGAATGCACAACAACCAAAATTAAACACTTACCCCACTGATGCCTTCAGCAGTATGTCCAAGTATGCATAGGCACCAAAATGAAACATTTTCCCCATGACCTCTTCACTAGTCTACCGTTGTATGCACATTCACATCCCTAATATCAAAATGAAACATTTCCCCAAACAACCCCTTCGGTGGTATGCCCATGTATGCACAACCATGTCCCTGACACCAAGTGAAACCTTTTCCCTTTCCCTCACATCTCTGTATTCTTCTGTAAACGTACTGCTTACTGGCATAAATTTAGTGCCGTTTACATGTTTATTATGCAACTGAGGTTAATATGGATTCACCTCTATGAATCCTACTGATACACAAATGTGTAATGCCCCTTATCTATGTATCAGCTGCCACATTATTGCTTATGTCTTAAGCATATTACGCTTTTAAGATAGGGAATTATGTTTCCAAAAAGACCTCCACATTTACGTATTTAACTTGCAAGTCGGGGAATTTCATATCCATGTAGTGACACTCATCACAGATTACCTCTACAAAAATGCAAAGCCCTGGACTATGAATTATATATTATACTACTTATAGTTAATACAATATTTCCTTTCTAATGTCTAAAACTTATATATAAAAGTAAATGTCCATATTTTATTCATCATCATCAGCCCTCCTTTTCCCATTTTCTACATGGGGGTCGGTTGGAGTGTCATATTAACTGTCACCATCTTTCTCATTTCAGTGCCACACTCCTGCCTTCTTAGACAGTCATGCCTGACTGTTTCAGATTTCTCTCACACAATCCATCCACTTCTTTGCTGGACATCCTTGTTTCCTCTTACCTTCTTCCTGTTTGTCCCAAATCTTCTTCACCAGACTGTATTCTGCTTTTCTGCACATGTGCATAAACCACTGTAATCTGTTCTGTTTGATCTTTTCTGCTATTGGAGATACTTTGGCTTCTGTTCTTATGTCCTTATTTCTTTGTCTGTTCCACAGTGTGCATCCTACCCCCCCATCTCAGGCACTTCCTTTCCAAAACCTCTGGCTTCCTCATCTGCTCCACCTTTACTGCCCAGGTTGGTGTGTCATGCAGTAGGGCTGGTCACATTGCTGTTTTGTACAACTTACTTTTCAGCTTCTTTGTCATTCTTCTATCATACACTACACCTGATACTCTATGCCAGTTGGCTGCAGCCCCTCTGATTCTAGCTTTGACCTAATCATTCAGACTTCCCTTCTCCTCAACCACCCCTCCCAAATACTTAAAGCTGTTAACTTGTTCCAGTATCTTTGCTTCAATTTCAATTCTCAGCTTATTCTGAATTACCCAGTTTGCTGCCATTACCACTGTCTTATCTGTACTTAGTTTTATTCCATGTGCCTTCAGGTTTACATTCCATTCCCTTATCCTTTGCTGATGTTCTTGCTTAGAGTCTGCCTGTAATGCCACATCATCTCAGCCTCTCCCGAACTTTCATGCAATGTGACAGGAGTTTGATAACACTGTACTGGACACAGCTGTGGATGTCCCTATATTTTATTCCATGCTATTTATTGTTTCCTATTACTCAAAATGTGTAACCTATCTATTAGTAAACATTTTTTACATTTAACAAATAATTATTCAACATATTTATCAACGTACTTGAAATGTGAATGTAACATGCAAGTTACTCTTCCCTCCTAAGAAGCTCTAACACCAACATATTTATACTACTCTCTGTAGGAAAATTAATCATTAAAACAAACACAGACTACATGTGCAATAAATATATAATATTTAGGTCCCTTTCAAAATACTGACTTTTCAGACATAAGAAGTTTGACTTTCTGAAAGATGATCTTCTGGCATAGATCCCTAATATTTATATAGTATGGCATTTATATAGAGCTATATTAATATAGTATATTGTGTGTTTGTGTGTGTATATATATATATATATATATATATATATATATATATATATATATGTGTGTGTGTGTGTGTGTGTGTGTGTGTATATACACATAGAGAGAGAGAGAGAGAGAAAGAGAGAGGGACACTTGCCATGCACTTTGTTAATTTCACTGTTGGTTGACATTCTACACGGAGTTGAATTTAGTTAAAAGCAGGTTTAATCAATCACTGCTAAAGCCAAAACTAGATTTGGTAGATTATAGCACTGCAGCAGATGATTCATTCTAGTTGTGGTTGTGCAACCATAGAGTTGGTATATTCAAGTTAGATGTGTTGCAACAAAGTCCTCATACTGAGTTATGGGGGTGAAATCCCCCATATAAAGCATGTTTAGTTTGCGTAGTGTGTGTGTGTGTGTGTGTGTGTGTGTGTGTGTGTGTGTGTGTGTGTGTGTGTGTGTGTGTGTGTGTGTGTGTGTGCAGGTGATGGCTTTCATGTTTAGTTTTAGGACATCACTGACTTGTTTTGGGTGTAAATCACATTTGGTTTTTAATGTTTAACTTTAAGTATTAGGATTTCTTAGGCATTTTATTGGTGTGTGTGTGTGTGTGTGCATGTGTGTGTGTGTGTGTGTGTGTGTGTGTGTGTGTGTGTGTGTGTGTGCGCGCGTGTGTGTGTTATATGAGAGATGGAGTATTTAAGTTTTATGTGAGGTTTAGGTTCAATGTTTAGAGGATGTGGGCAATTGAATGTGTTTTTTCTTTGTTTACTGGGTAAGTAAATGTGTGAGTGACTTTTTTGATGAGGTGTGATTCAGTAGTGTTTGCTTAGCTGATATTTAATATACTCATATATATATATATATATATATATATATATATATATATATATATATATACAGAGAGAGAGAGATACAGATATATTTAGTTCCCTGTGATGTGATTGAACTGCCCTCTTGTAGAGTGCATGTTATTTGAATTCAAGTGATCAAATATCATGTACATTGAAAGTTTAATGCATTTACAGATTGCTCGCCTGGGTGAAATTGCAGAATAGCAGGTAAGGTGTTTTCACCTTTTTCCTAATGTTATGTGATCCCAGAATTAGTAATATTTAAGCTAGAAGGGATATGGGGAAAGCAATCCCCATGTGGCAGGGAGTGCACAGGAGCTTGCATCCCTCCAAAAAGCTGTAACAAGGAGATTTTGCTGTATCTTTGACGGTTGAATCTGCTGGTTTTTACTTCAGCAGTCTGTGTCAACACACACACACACACACACACACACACACACACACACACACACACACACACACACATACACACACACATATGTGTGTGTGTGTGTGTCTGTGTGTGTGTATGCATACGTATTTACATGTATCTATATTAGTGTATGTGTGCTACAAAAAAGATGCTTAGATGTGAATTTAAAACATGGTGAGTTGTTGTTGCGCCTTTCGGCTTTTCCCGGTTAGGGGCCGCCACAGCGGAACTCCGGTCCGCTAATGATTGGTAGTTGATTTTTACGTGCTGAGTTACCAGCCCTGATGCCCAACCTTCAATGAAGGTACGCCCATTCACGCATGTCTCCACGCAGAAGACGCTCTAGCTGAGAATCGAACCAGACAGCGACTTACTGTGAGGCGACAACGCTACCGCAGCACCACCACCGCGGGTCAACATGGTGAGTAAAGAGCAAATTTAATACCACAAAAAATGGCACTTGGGTTTATGTAATCATGTTTTTTTTATTGGCCTTAGAACAACTTAAAAACACAGGCAAACCAGTTTCACTACCCACCGCACCTTTTCCAGTGCAATGATAATCTAATATAAACAGAAACTTAGTCAACATTGATATAAAATAACAGAAACATACATCTAGCTTCCACCAGTGGCAACATTCTTCTCAATCCCCAATCAGTATATGTACACATCTAGCCATGAAAAATAATTAATATTATACATTTAAACCTGGATTCTTTCTTGTCCTTGTAGAAGGGCCACAGTAAACTGTCAGTTCCAGTAAAGGTGAATCTATTGCCAATATGTGACATAGTATATTTGTATAAAGCACTGCTACTATTCTTTTTACAATGGATATCACTTAAATGTGCTGAGATTCTTTCTTTAAGTGGTCTTGTAGTCTGTCTAATATAAAAGGCTCCACAGAAGCAATCAGCTGAGTAAACAGGAAAACTGGTATTACAAGTGAACAGCACATTAATTTGAAAAAAAGTGCTGGTATTCTTAGTATTAAAAATTAATTGTACTAAGTACAGTTTGACAATTTCTAAATGTACCATACACATACAGAAAAAAAACAAACAAAAAAAAACTTCCATACCCATATCTACATTTAGTTTAATAAAAGCAAAGAAAAAATAAGATAAGACCACTTCCACTGTTCATTTTAATATAAAAAGTACCATCTGATACTACACACAAAACACAATGTACCTTTCTGAAAAAACACTGCTCACCTAAATCAATCCTCAAGAATGAAACTAATTTTAATTAAAACAGAATATCAAAAATAAAAACTGAAATGCAAAACCTGGACTATAGCTAGTTAATCAGAAAACACCTTTACCAGTAAAGAATCCAGTTTTAATCATCTACTGCATTATCTTAAAAGCATAACTAAGTTATCAAACAAATACAAACATTTTAATATGGTCCCAAATAGGGTACTACATTAAGAGAAAAATATGTAACTGGAATTATAAAAATGGATTAAATAGATAAAAAAAAATCTGAACTGGAGTAGACCTTACCAACAAGACACTGAAACCTATGAAATATACCTAAACTATAACTGTTATTCATAAATGTAGAGTGCAGTCTGTGCGCTATGTTTAGTATGCTATTGTTCATTGCTGTGATTCGGGTAATAAAACGTAGCATACAAAAGCCAGATGGCTTCTTTGAATGGAATAATGTATGCATAGTAGTTCTACTCTTGATGCTGGAAGGCACTGTGTAGCATGACAGTGCTACACAGCATGGCCAAGTACAGTAACTTAGTGTGGTATAATACATCTTACTAAATAGCTACTTGACAGCTACTCAGTAAGGTAGAGTGTATTATGCCTTATCAAGTTGTTGTTCCCGGTTGTGCTGTGCTCCGTAGTCATGCCTATGAGTTGTGCACCAAAAAGCTTTGCTCATTACATATGATGCCATAGCTAAGGTCATTACCATATTATGTTAATAAGGGAAGCTAGTGGTTTTGAAATTCATAGGCTGGAACTCAGCAACATCAGTGTGTGCAGTCCTTGGAAACTTTGGCTGTGCAGCAGGGTTACCTGTGCTATGAGCAGCTCTCTTGCTGGCTTGGTTTTTACTACTGTGCAAATGAGTTTTTCTTTTCTTTTTTTTTTTCCTTTTATTTTTACTGTAGTACTGATTTACTTTAGATGTTTTAATATTGCTGCTGTTAATAACTTGCCCTTGTTTTGAATTAGCAAAGCTGCTGTTTGCTCCTGCTTACCTATTTCACTCAGGAGGCCACTAACGTCAGATATTTGGCCAATTTTTCCAATTTAAAAGAGATAAAGATTGTTTCATTAATTATAGAGTGTTCTTACTTTGCATTTGATAACTCATAAGGAAGCCTTTCTATGGAAATGTAATGAATTAGCAGCTGCAAATGCATCATATCTGATGCCATGATTTTTCACAATCTGTGGTGTTTTACCATCTTTTTGAGAGTGTGCAACCTGGAGTATGACTATAAAAGTTTGGGAGGAGATGTAACCTTCCACAACACACCGGCCGACTTTCTTTTTTTTTAAGTGAAAAAATACATTTGAGTTAGACTGATAAGGTCTCCTTGTAAACATGATATATGATGCTATAAATATTGTGTTATGCTTTGTAAATATATAGGTACTGCTTAAATATATTCTTGTACTATGCAAATGTATGCACACTGTTTAAAATATCGTGAACTCTGTAAATACCTGTATGCTGTTTGTACACTGTCATTTTATGTCTAATCTTTTTTTCTTGTAATACATTTTTTACTGAATTTTAAATTTTATGTGTAATCTTGATAATTTTTGTAAAAAATCTGAGGAGCTTTTCTCTCTGGGCTGCTGCATTAAAAGGGCTTAGCTAAACCCAAACAGACCTTCCCAGTAAACAAAAGCAAAACAAATAAATAAATAAGTAAATAAATAAAAAATAGTTATAATGTTTATCATACGCAGTGAGTTGACACTCGATAATTCATTAAGAAGGTTTGCTGGGTTCCTTAGACCACATGTAGTCCATGGAGAGTGGGAATTGTACTCTGGTATCTGGAAAAAGGCAAATCAGATACATCCTTCTATAGGGAGAGACAGAATCTTAACAAATGTTCAACATCCTGTGCTTCAATTGTTTTGATCAGGTATCACACCTGGCAGTTAAACCTGCTAATACTGGCCAGCAAACAACAGTGGCAGAATGAAAAATAGATTTGTTTATGCCTGCAGTATGTGCTGGTAATGTGTCTCTGACTTTTTCTGACATAACATAATCTCTTACACTGTTTTTCTGACACCTTTGCAAGCCAGCAAAACAGTTAGTGATTTGTTTTCTTTAACTAGTAGTGCATGGAGCTAATAAAGCTCCATGCACTACAAAGAATTATGGGTGGGTCTCTGATCATAACCCTTTATTATGTGTTCTTGACACGGATGCCAAGAGTCCCCTCTTGACATACCTCTCAACCTCTTAGAGCAAGAAATCTCGACACAGCCATAAATAATGGGGGGCAAAGGCCCACAAAATAGGGACAACTTTTACATATTGCTCTTACAGACTTAGGAAATTGAAAGAATAACAGGTTTTGCATTAGCATTTATTTTCTGAAGGGTATGATGTCTGAAATTCAAATGTCTATTGTTACTTTCTGACTTCAATCTTTAATGATTAGTCAATAATTTGCTAGGAAGCCACAGTTTTATGAAAAATAGATCCAAAATATGAGGCATAAATCTGGACATTCTGTGAAAATCTCTACAGTTGAGATGCTTAAGCTTTATTCTCTAGGTGAATTTATTGGCATATAACACAAAATAAGCCAATTATGGTCAACAACCCACTTATAATCTTCTATATTTAGTCTGGTTTAATATATCTGCAGAAGTGTAACAGTTTGAACTTTGTTAGCATTCTGTACATGCTTAAACAAAATGCCTAGAATGTCCAAAAAACAGTATTATACAACAATCCCCCATTAATATTCAAAAACATGCACGCTGATTGGTCAGCGTGCGCGTTGTAAATCTGAGTTATAGTAATGGAAAAAGGTCCGGTCGCCCAGACTTTTTCCATTACTATAACTCTTTTTTTTTTACAGCAATGGAGAACGCAAGATCTCCGTTGCTTCACACTGTCTCGCTATGTTAAACGAGTTTAACATAGCGAGACAGCTTTAAAAAAAGCAACAGAGATTCTCCATTGCTTTTTCTAAAGCTGTCTCTCTATGTTAAACTCCTTTAACATAGCGAGACAGTTTGTAAAAAGCAACGGAGATCTTGCTTTCTCCGTTGCTTTTTTCAAAACTGTCTCGCTATGTTAAATGGGTTTAACATAGCGAGACAGCTTTAAAAAAAGCAACGGAGATTCTCCGTTGCTTTCTTTAAAGCTGTCTCGCTATGTTAAACCCATTTAACATAGCACAATAGTTTGTAAAAAACAACGGAGATCTTGCTTTCTCCATTGCTTTTGCCCACAGCTCTGATGTACTGCGTGGGCATACGCATGCACAGTACATCAGAACTGCCGCAGAATACCAGACAGCTGTGGAAGGGCAGTAAGGAGGCATTATACAATGCCATTATTTAAGAAAAGTAATTATTTTTTTCTTAAACAATGTCATTGTATAATAGCAATAACCCACTTCTGGGTGTGGGTAATGCTGGATTTACACGCAGTTGGCTTTGTTTGGCCACTCGGGCTTCGCCCTCATGACCAAACCACACCAACCGTGGGTAAATCCAGCATTACCCACACCCAGGCGTGGGTTATTGCTATAATATCCTACAGCAGATGACATACACAGAAACACTGACTAAATTAAATAAATTACAGCATTGTAAAACTAGTTATGAATTCAATACACTTTGAGACTTGTGTGTATAGTTAAACAGATTTGAAGAAGGATCAGTAAGTCACAAAATGTATATTAAACTGTTGCCGTGTTTTTTAGTATTGTCTTTCAACAATTAATGTTTCATGTCTAAACAATAGACGTGATTACCTATGCTATACTTTTGATACTTGCTGCCAGTCACTGCTCACCATTCACAACATTTTCTGTGTGGTTAAAGGAGTTCATTGCAGCAGGCTCCTAAACTATTGCAGAGTGTCATCACTTTGTGAGATGTACATTGCCTTAATTCAGTTTCATATGCACAACATAACTTATTAGTTTGTTACTGATTAGACTGCCATGTGAGGTACAGCTAAAGAGCCAAAGAATAATTTGCTATGAATTGCTATATGTAAAAATGCTGATTTTCATGCAGTTGTTACATAATTTTGTCAGTATTTACAATGGTTTCAGTTGCTAATCTTCTGATGTGTTCTTCTATTCATTCACTTTCTAAAGTACTTGTCCTGGTGAGGGCTAGGGTGTTAGCAGACTAAACAAGGTAGACCAGACGTCCCTAGCTACAAACACACTCTCCAACTCACACTGTGGAATATCCAGACTTTCCTAAGTAAGTTGCAAGATATAATCTTTTCAATGTGTCTTGGTTCTGCCCTGGGGGCTCCTACTAGTGTGCCATGCCAGGCACACTGTCCATGGGAGATATCCAGTGGGGCATCCACACGAGGATCCCAAACAACCTCAACTAACTCCTCTCAGCACAAAGGAGTAATGGCTGCACTTTGAGATGATCCTGGAGTGCAGAGTTTCTCAGTTTAACATAAATTTCTCTTTGAAAGACAGTTGTTTCTCCCACTTGTGATGTGTAGTCTCAGCCCTTCATCCACTACCCAAAGCTAAGAATAAGGACACAGATTTACCAGTGAGGTGAGAGCTTTTCCCATGAAGACATTTCTGACTTTACCACTACAACAGAGAACTAAGCCTGGTGTACTTTTTCCATTGCAACTATGTGCTGATACATTTCTCACTTCCCACTGCCTACCTTTTGGAAGAAGACCCAAGACAGCAAGGCACCCTTTTTCAAGACAACCATGATGCTTCATTTGAAGATACTGATTTTCATCCCATCTGCTTCACATACAACAACAAATGAGTACAGTGCATGTTAGAGAACATAGTGAGCTAGGCTTAAGGCTACAGTCCATCTGCCAAGAGCAACGATGCAGTCAGCAATTTTCACAAAAGTAGGTTTTCTGCAAAACTTGGATGCTGATTGATATCATGTTAATAAAAATCACAGACAGGAGATAAGACACTGCAACTGAATGATTCATGCGGACACCTTTATTGAGTTTCACAAATGTGTGGTATCTGTCATTTACACTTTAAAATTTTAACTTTGTTTTCTGACATGATTGTATACCACTCATTGTGTTCTGACAGGATTGTATGAATTTCACTACATTCATTTATTTTCATTTTATAGACACTGTTTACTTAAACTTCTGTAAACTGTATTTATTCTGAGCTATTATTTTCTTTATAATCTCTGTATTCTTGTGCTTTTGGCTCAGGTAGTGTCTGAAAAGAGTCCTTGGGCCAGCCCACCTTTCCAGTTAACAGCTTAAACAACAAATTAATAAATAAATGTAGTTTACTTATTCCCGTGTAAATGGGTACAACTCTTACTCTTGAAATACAAGGACTGAATGCCATGCAGCAGCAGCAGCCCTGGGACACTAAAGTAGCATTTCTCCATTCAAGGATTCATGATCATATGCCTTCTCAAAAACACAAAGCACACATAGATAGTACTGGCAAACTATTATGTCTTTTCCATTCTGAGGGGCATGGTTGTATGCCTTCTACAAGTCCACAGACGACTGCAGGTACTATTGGGCAACTCTGAGGACCCTCTGCAGCATTTGTGAAAGGTCAAAGAGTTGATCCACTGTTTCATGGCCAGGATGACATCTACAATGGTTCTGAATCAAAGGCGTATCTGTTGGTTTAAGTCTCATCTTTAGCACCCTGGCATTTTGATTCATTCTATAATTAGAACACACACACTGCTGTCCCCCATTTTAAAAATAGGGACCACAGCCTCAGTTTGTCAGTCCAGAAGTAAAGTTTCAGTCTTCTACAGAACATTGAACAATGTCCAGTACCTTTGGCATTTCCTGATAGATCTCATCCACTCCTAAAACCTTGCAACGGTGGAACTGATAGTTATTGGGAGTGTTGTACTCTACTGAAATGGATCTAGCTTCACCATCTGATTCAGGCAATGTCCCCTTGCAGGAAGGCATGTCTACTGAATTCAAGTCCCTTGGATGCTCGTTGCACTTCTTGACAGGATTCCCAGTCAAAGTATGTATTTTTATTCCCTGCTACTAATAGTTTGTACTTATCCACTGGTTTTCTTTTGTGCCACAAATGAAGGCTTTTAATTGTTTTGACTGATTTCTTTCACCATTTTAGGCATTTGAAGCTTTGTCCACAGCAGAAATGAGATAGCTTTGGGATCAGGGACATATACTATTTGGCATAAAAAGTGCTTATGACAGCATCTAAATGACTTTTATAGTTAATGGATGTTTGTGAATGACAATGCCATGCTTTCTATATCCCCCCTTTATATTATCTTTAATGCTGAGGTCACTGCACTATGAGGACAAGGAAAGTTCCTCTCCTGCTGCCACAACCCTTCATGAATCCCACTTCCAGGCAACTGTGAAACGGGTTTATGCACACTTTTCATTTACTCAGCTATGAAGATATATAGCACCAAAGAAAAAGAAAACAGCAGGACCTCCACGGCTAATGGCATCAACCTTAATAAAAGACAAACGCTTCATCAGATCTAAAAACAACAATTCAAATGGACATCTAAATAGACATATTCAACCAATCCCCATTATCCTTCAAAGGTCAAAGACCAACCAAAATATTCTCTCAATAAATTAATTCAGTTTGTGTCCCTCCAAGGCTGGTTTTAATGGAATGCATCCATTTAAACCTGGATATCTACCTGCTTGCAACTTTAAAATCCATTGTAACTCAGCCTTCTCTATAAAATTCATTAAATCACTCCCTCTACAGTTAAGATATATGCATTGTGGTACATAAAAGAAAAAAAGTATTTCCCTGATACTCTATGTTATGCTTGGCTAATGCATTTTTTACATTACCCTTCTTTATATCATAAGCATGCCTCATTATTCTGTCTTTTAACTTTTTATTAGTTTTCCCTGCATAAAAACGTATACAAAAGACACATGTAGCTAAGTAAACAACATTTTCAGTACAATAATCCATGTAGGGATTAGGTTTAAATATAAAATTCAGTCTAGGATGTTGAAAAACTTGTTCCTTAGATATGTATGCACATACTCGGCAAGTACCAAGTCTTGTTGAAATTATGTTAACTCTGTTTTTCTTCACATTCCCATGCAGTTGTCTCTTCAAGTTCAAAGCATTCCTAAAGAAAAATGTGGGAGATTTATGTACATGATACTGTTTTCTTTTCCGTTATTAAGACTTTCCAGTTTTAACATATAATATCACAACTGAGACCTACATCATTAGTATATTTAGTGCCAAATGTTATTCTACAGTCACTGTTCTTATTAGTATTATTATTGTAATTGTTATTCAATAACTGGCTATTAATGGATATTATACACAGAGGATATGATGTGAGTATGTTGGATGTGAACAAAAAACTGATGTATGATGGAAGGAAGACTACATATAAACCATTTTTTTTTCACAAAATCCCTCAATTAATAGCCAATTAGTGAATAACAATTACAATAATAATTATATCTAAGGAACAAGTTTTTCAACATCCTAGACTGAATTTTGTATTTAAACCTAATGCCTACATGGATTGTTGTACTGGAAATGTTGTTTACTTAACTATGTGACCTTTGTACAAGTTTTTTATGTAGGGTAAACTAATAAAAATGTAAAAGACGGAATAATGAGACATGCTTATAGGTTCATAGGTGTGTACTAGGCTAATGGCTCTGGAGCCTTTACAAGCCTAGCCCATAGGATTACCCTGGCATCATGCCACCCGACCTTAGTTCCTAGTGCCTCTGTCGAGTAGAGTCACTGGAGTGATCCCCGGGGTGAATTTTCTATTTCCCATCCACTCATCAAGATTTCTGTTGAAGAGGGCCAGTGAGGTGCTCTGTTTGACATGTATGAAAAGACTATTCCAGAGATACTATTCTGTAGGATGTCAACATCACTTGGGGAGTTAATAATAGCTCCCAACTTGCAATCGTCTGAGAACTTTGTCAGCCAGAGTCCCTTTGTGTTGCCTGGACTTCAGAGAAGTATATACCAAACAAGAGAAAACCCAGGCCCGAGCCCTGTAAGACTCCACTCGTGACTGTTCTGCAGTCTGACTTGGAGTCAGCTACTTTCACACTGTGGGTTCTATCTGTGAGCCAGTTTGCATCCCACCTAGTGATATAGGGGGTTGATGCCTAGCTTAGTGAGTTTTTCTATGATTCCTGGGTGGGGAATGGTATCAAAGGGCTTGGCCAGATCAAGGTAGGCTGTATGAACCACCTTGCCTTCATCCACAGCTCTAGTGACTGACTCAAAGAAGTCGACCCCGTTGAGCAGGCATGGTCTACCCTTCACAAAACCAAACTGTGTAGGATCCAGAGTTTGGAGATTCCCTATATCCTTATTTATTAGGTCCATGATGATGTGTTCCATAGCTTTGCATATCAGACTCATCAGGCTAATGGGGCAATAGTTCCCAGGGTCTGTAGTTGCTCCTCCTTTGTGGAGAGGGATGACTGTAGCAGTGCACCATTTGGTAGGGACAAAGCCTGAGGTGAGGCTGCGATTGGACAGGGCACACAGGTAAGGTGCCAATTCATTGTGTAGTTCATGTAGAACACAGCCAGGGATATTGTCAGGTCCCATAGAAGCTGTATTCTTGTCCTTAGACAGTGCTGTTTTAACCTGTGCAGCATTAATACTGTGTGCCTGGCAAATCTATTGGTATTGGGACTGGTCCTTTGCGGGAGGGGGGGTAAAGTTGGCATTGAATCTGTTAGCCAGTATAGGAGGTACCATTGTGCAGTAGCTCAGAGCAAATAGTCATGGAGATTCTTTACATAACTATAGAAGGCCATGTGGTTGTCTTTACTATCTGCTGCTATTCTGCTTTCTTAGCTAGCTTTAGAGGATTTGATGAGGGATCTCAACTTTTTGTTGAGGCTGATAAGGGAGTTGTTCCAGCCTTGGGACATTACCTTATTCCACATCACTTTCCTCCTTCTGTTGTAGAGTTTGTTTATGGAAGAGGACCACCAGATTGGCTTCCTTTTTTTGGAGGAGAGCGTCTTGGTTCTATTGGGTATGGTGAGATCCATGCATTTGTGTGCGTGTTCATACAGTGCATTGGTGTGTGATTTGGCAGTCATACAACTATTCTCCATTTGCATGGGTGCTGTGAAGTTAGCCACCTCTGTTTTTAAGAGCCCAAAGTTAGCTTTGGAGAAGTTTTGCATGGTGGTTACCTTTGCGGGGGGGGGGATTTTTTTAAGGTGATTAGTTTGTGGTCGGATCTAACCAAGGAGGAGTTGACTATTGGTGTTGAGCACGGTCACCCGTGTTAGTAGTGACCAGGTCAAGGATGTTGCTACCTCTAGTGGGGGTAAGAACGAGTTGGTCCAGGGCATTGGAATATGTCTATTTATGATATAAAGAAGGGTTATGTAAAAACATGCATTAGCCAAGCATAACATAGAATATCATGGACATACTTTTTGTTTTAGAGTACTGCAATGCATGTATCTTAACTGTAGAGGGGTGATTTAGTGAATTTTACAGAGAAAGCTGAGTTACAATGGATTGTAAAATTGCAGGCAGCTAGATATCTATGTTTAAATGGATGCGTTCCATTAAAACCAGCCTTGGAGGGACACAAACTGAATTAATTTATTGAGAGACTATTTTGATTGATCTTTGACTTTTGAAGCATAATGGGGATTGGTTGAATATGTCTATCTGAATGTCCACTTCAATTGTTGTTTTTAGATCTGATGAAGCGTTTGTCTGAAAATGCAAAAGTGCTTGTCTTTTACAACACTTTAAAAAACTTTACTATTACAAAACTTTATTCAAATTCATAAAACTCATACTCGGGATACACTACAACCTCACAAAGGATGGCAACATCCACCCAAATCCTGGTCCATCCCCACCTGTTGACCCTAATCCCCCCTACTATATCCCCTACCATCATAGCTCCAACAAATAGACCTCCTAGCTCACTGCTGGCCTGCCAGTTAAACATTAGGAGCATAAATAACAAAACTCAGCACCTGCATGCCCTCTTAGCTGTTCATTCCCCAGATATATTATGCCTAACAAAAATGTGGTTAAAGCCTGCCACCAAGGACCATGAGATTCTGCCAGCAGGGTAAAATATGGTTCGACAAGACTGTACCACCAGAAAGGGTGGTGCAGTAGCCATACTTTACAAGTCTACCCTATCTGTCAGTGTAGACACCCAACAACTACCCCAGTTCAATAATGTTGAAATTATTATCTCAAAACTACAAATTAATAAAAACAAAACATGTAAACATTGTCTGTGTCTACATTCCCCCAGGGAGGAACACAGAAACCTTAGAAGACTTCTTATATTGGTTATCCAATAACTACCCCCAAGAAACAATTGTTCTTGGGGATTTCAACATTGACTAGAACACTTGCTCTTGTGAAACCCCCACAACCCACATAAACCTCTATGGATTTCCTCAAATCATAACCTCTCTCACCAGGACAGGAAAACCCAATAACAAGGAAAGTGCCCTAGATTGGATATTCGTCAGTACCCATCTTCAATCCTATAAATCAGGCACTTTGCCTGATGACCTAAGTGACCACTGTCTCATCTATGTAATCAAGCTTAAAGTAGACTGCTCCTACCAACCCACCTATAGAACATTACAAAACAACAAGAATTTTATTCTCACCAAGTTTCAAAATGAACTTAAGGCATGCAACTGGTCAGTACTAAAAAGTCTCCCCCTAGATGAAGCAGTAACATACTTTATAACACCAAATCCCTTACTATTCTTAACTCCCATGCTCCCAGCCGCTCTATTAGAACCAAAGTTAATATTGCACCATGGCTTTCTAAAGATACCAAAACCAAAATTTCACTCAAAAACAAAGCATGGGCCACCTACCGAAAAACAAAAGCCCCATTTGATCAACTAAGATTCAGATAGCTAAGTAATGACACCAAAAAATCCATAACCTTAGACAAAAATAACCACTACTACCATCTACTGCAAAAACACCAAAACAAACCTCAAACATTCTGGGCAGGAATAAACAAACTACTCCACCCAAGCCAAACCGCCACTCCACCCCCCCTCAGCTTCCCAACAAAAATCTCCAGTAGACATTACTAATAACTTCAACAGCTTCTTCAAAGAGACTATCCAGTTTCTAGCCAGCCAACACTCTCCCAATGGCTCTAATTCTAATGCAGCCACACCCAGTACCCAAACATACTTTACCTTTCAACCTGTTCCTACTCAACTTATTAATGCCCTACTTAAGAAACTAAGATACACCACCCTGGCTGCTAATCTCCTCCAAGCAGACTATCTGCAAAAGGCTGCTGACACCATAGCATACCCATATCAATGTTGATCAACAGAGCTATATTTGAAGCTACTGTACCCACTATATGGAAAATCTCCCATGTCATACCTTTCCATAAAGGAGGCAGTTCCACTGAACTGTCAAACTTTAGACCCATAGCTATTCTGTCACCTCTAGCTAAAATTAGGGAGAAGTGTGTACACATACAACTCATGCACTACCTCACACAGAACAAGCTGTTGTCCAATTTTCAGTATGGCTTTAAGCCACACCACAGTACTACTTCTGCCCTCCTCTCTTTCTCTAATGTCATTAACCACAACTGCAATAATAACAAACTCTCCTCAGCACTCTTTCTAGATCTATCCAAGGCTTTTGACATGGTTGATCACAAAATGCTTATAAATACCTTGAAGGCCTTCTCCTTAAACAACCATGCACTCCAATGGTTTCAGTCCTACCTGCAGGGCAGGCAACAGGCAGTCCTATGGCAGGACAAGCTATCATCTCACCTACCCATCACATTAGGAGTCCCCCAGGGCTCGATACTAGGACCCCTTCTTTTCTCCATCTTTATCAATGACCTTCTTTCAGTCATCCCAGATGCTACCTGCATTCAATATGCAGATGACTCCACCTTGATTTGTTCTGACACCTCACCAGCTACTTTATTCACATTAACAAAAAATACCTTCAATACAGTGGAAAAATGGCTCTCCAATCAACATCTAATCCTAAACCCCAACAAAACTAAGCTGCTCCTCTTCTCCCCCACACACAGGATCCCCCTGCCATCCTTCAGCATAACCGCTAACAATGGCACTATCATCTCCCCAGAAGCCCAAGCTAAACTACTGGATTACATAGTTGATAACCTGAAGTTTGATGTGCATAGCAATCAAACTATCAAAACCATTAATAAAAAACTTGGCTCTCTTTTCTGAATCAAAGCTTTCCTTACCCCACTTGCTAGAACTGCAATTGCCCGTTCCCATCTACTATCAACTCTTCTTTATGCCTCACGTTTATTCTCCAACTTAAACAAAACAGATCTTAATAAACTATCATTGTGCTATAACCACATTGCCAGATTTGCTACTGGCACAGCCTACCGGACACACCACTTTCACAACCTAAATTGCCTAGGATGGCTTGAACTGCCTACCCTACTACAGTTCAACCAATTAATAGTGGCACATAAAGTCCTTTACCAACCAGAAAATGCACCTGCACTAAAAAATATTAGCAGCCCCTACACCAGCACCCACCCACTGTGATCATCTACTAGACTCCTAGTTCAAACATGCAAATCCAGCTACTCAGCTGGGGACTCTCTGTTTGCCAACTCTGTTGGAAAAACATGGAACAGACTCCCAGCTGACGTGACCCTGGCACCTTCACTAACTCAATTAAAAAAAAAACCTCAAGAAATATACTTCAAACCTCATTGGTTATGTCCTTGCACTAACCCCGGCTAGTGACCTCTCTATTACTTAGGTGCCTTACCTTCAACTACTTCTAACTTTTTTCTACCACACCATTTCAGGAAGGGTCAGTTGTTTAACTCCTGCTCAATGTGTCTTAAACCTGAATGTAATGGTATGTATATATAACTTTGAAAATAATGCTATGTTTTGTAAAGTGTTTTATAATAAGTTAGTACTATATATGCTAAATGCTGGTATTGCTTATGACTGTAATCTGCTTGAAACTAGCATTTACTAAATGTTCAATGTGTATTATTATCTTGGAGGTTTTCTCCCTGGGCCTACGCTAAAAATGGACATACATCCAGTCGGACTATCCTGGTCAACAAATGTAAAATAAATAAACAAATAAATAAATAAATATATAAAAACCGCTGTTGTAATAACGGAAGCAAAGTAGGAATGTCCCAGTAAAACCTATATTTATTCACATTAAAATCAATAAAACAGGATGAGCGCGTTTTTGCTAATACAGCTTCTTCAGATCCATATCAGAAACACCATTATAGAACCTATATATAAATAAATTCAAAAAAAGTTTATCCAATCAGACTCAGTAATTAATTAAGTCCTTAAAGAGATATTTCACGTCAGTAACTTACTAGCACATATTATTATAAAATAAATATATTACTACTAACAAATACTAATATCACAGCTACTAAACAGATAAAGATACATACAAAATTACATATATATATATGTATACATACAATATGTTACAATATCTACAAATATAAATAAACATATATATGTACATATGTACTAGCCTTAAAACTATATAATATATAATACCATCATCTGATGTTACGATGTTTATTCAATAGGGGTTTTATAGATGCTCTTTCGTTAAGCCCCTTACCTCTATCTGCCCTTAATTTTATGATCCAGTCATTCTCTCTGGACTCAGTATGGTTCCGTATATCTCCTCGTCGTATACTAGGAACTATCACTTCTAGGGCTCGAAAGAGGAAACTATGATTTATACCATTGTGTTTAACGTGCTTAGCTAGTTCATTATGCTCTAGCTGTTTCTTAATGTGGTATACATGTTCACGTATCCTATCTTTAAAGATCCTGTTGGTTTTTCTAACATAAAAAGAGGCACTTTGCTGGCATACAGCTAAATAGACCAAGTTTAATGTCAAACAGTTTGCTTTAACTGATGTTCTAAAATTTCTACCTAAATCAGGGTGAAAAAAATTATCACTAGTATCTATATACTGACAAAAATTACAATTGCCACATGGTTCAGTATATAAATGACCATTTTGTACTGTCTTATTCTTGGGGTAGCAAAGAATTCTCTTCAAATTCTGCTTATTACGATATAAAAAGTAGGGTCTTTCACCCACTATCTTTCTTATGTCCTCATCTGTCTGTAATATTTGCCAGTTCTTGGATATAATTCTATTCAGAACCACTCTATCACTGGTATAAAAAGTGGAAATCTTGACTACAGATGGTTTATTACATAAAACATCTCTATGTATATCAGGTCTTGGGCCGAAGTATGGTGCGGCTGTATCTCCCCTATGGCTAACTGCTACTGCCAATTGCTCATCAATTTCACTTTCATTATAGCCTCTATCTATCAATTTCTGTTTCAAGCTACCAAGCTCATTCATAAATCCTACTTCTGATGGATTTAGTCTAGAGACTCTTATTCCTTGGCCCCTAATAATATTTCTAAATACAAAATTAGGATGCATGCTAGATCTTGCTAGCAGACTATTTTGATAACAAGACTTACGATATACACCAGTATTAAAGGATCCATCTGTTAGTCTTTCTATATATAAGTCCATGTAGTCTATTCTAGACCTAGAACTCTGAATAGTAAATTTAAGAAAGACAGTAAGATCATTTATTTTCCTAAAAAATACATCTAAATCCTTTTCATCCCCATTCCAAAGAATAAAAAGGTCATCTACAAACCTACGATAGAACATAACATGCTGTTTAAACTCATCTATTTTAAATAAAGTAGTTTCTTCCCAATGTGCCAAAAATATATTTGCATATGTGTTGGCACATGGGGTACCCATTGCCACCCCATCTTTTTGCCTATAGATGGTATCTTGGAATATGAAGATATTATTCTCTAATATCAACTCTAAGAAGTATGTTATTAGGTCTATTTGCACCATCGTGAATTCACTGTACGTCTGCAAATATTCAGTGATATACTCTAGCCCTAAATCATTCGGGATAATTGTAAACAACGACTGTATATCGAGGGTAACCAATATGGTACTTTCTATACTGGTAGCCGTACTCAAACAGTCATAAAATTGGAGTAGAAATGATTTTGTATCTTTTAAAACATGCTCATTTTTCTCCAACAATGGTCGTAGATGTTTCTCAACATATACTGAGAGGTGCTCAGTTACCCATCCACCCCCAGCGACTATAGGTCACATGGGTGGGTCATCCAAGCCCTTATGTATTTTAGGCAGACCGTAAATTTGTGGTATTAAAGGGTTCTTAACTATAAGGTAATCATAAACATCTTTCATTATTAATCCACTCTGATAGATGTCCACTAAACTACTTGTAACATATAAAATAACAGAGTCTACTTCATGTTTAGAAATATTTTTATAAAATTTATCATTCAAAAGTCTCTCCATAGAGATAATGTATTTATCAACGTCCATAACAACTAATCTGCCTCCTTTGTCAGCAGGTCTTATTATAACTGATTGTTGTGATTGTAGGTGCTTAAGGCATTCCCTTTCATTTTTACTCAGATTATCCACTCCATACCATCTGTTATGCATAAGCCTATCTTCATAGTAGTTAAACAATTCATCTTCAGTTAATTTCAGAAACGCATCAATAAGTGGGTGATTTATTGGGACATAGTTTCTCAAATTCTTAAATCTAAAACCTTGCATAGATCCTTCAGAGGATTTATATATTAATTTTAGCATAACATTCCTGCAAAAAATTTTAAGGTCACTAATAGTGTCCGTAACGTTACTTTGACTCTTAGGTATAAAATTAAGTCCTTTACTTAACAGACTCACTTCAGCATCTGACAATATATATGAAGAAATATTACACACTAATGAATGTTGTCTTTGCTCCACATTTTCTTGAGTGTCTGATGTGAGGTGAATTCCTCTGAAAACTTCCTTTTCTGTCGGCCTTTGCTCATTGAACGTGAGCGTCGCGGGCCTCTGTCCATACGCATGGGTAAAGAGAAAGAAAAACTATCACCTATATCTATTTTCTCTTCAGTAGATCTTGTATTAATAGTCTTTGGTCTTAGTACCATTTCTTTAATACTTTCAACAGGTTTATTCCTAAGAACCTATATTTCAGGGTATAAATTACTTGAAGTTTCAACATGGCATTCATTAATAACACCATCTAAGGCTACTGGACTAGGAGCAAACTCATTATTGGAGTTGTGTGTCACATTATTTACAACTATTGATGGCACTTGTTCAACTACATCCATACCTACAGAAAAAATTATCTGTCATTATTGTACCAGTATTGGCCTCATTATTAGGCACATTTATATCATGAACATCTCTATATACAATATTGCGATTTCTAGCAGGATACATTGCATTATCGACATTCTCATTCACAGTATCATGTCCACGTCTGGGCCACATAAATACATGGCCCAATTTAAAGTCATTAGTGTCACGTAGGATCTTGTTCTTTTTCTGATTCAACAGTTTACGCTCAAGGGCAGCCACACCATCTAGCAAGCTCTCAAATAGTGGTTGTATCACAGCATGCGTAAAGTTCTCAAAGATAAATTGCTTCTTTATTTTAACACTGTCAAATGCACCTCTTCAGGCTTAAAAAAGTCTATTAGGAGCTCTAGATACTTGCGACTCACCTCTAGATTCATTTGCTGCCAACAAGTGAGTAGCGCTGGATACTGCATTCCTTGACTAGGTTTGTTAAATACACGTAGCCCTCTCGGTACAATCTTTTTATCGAGGGAGTACTGTAAATGTAATCTCTGTGTTTGCAAATGTTTAAGTTGTACGAAGTCCTTCTCTAGTTCGTCGAACGCCTTCTGCACCTTTTCCAGGCCTATCGACGCATCGCTGATGTCATCAGAAGTAGTAGGCAGATAAAATTGCCAAGAGACACTTTTAGTGCAGTCTAAATATTGAATAAACCTTTGCTGCAAAATATCTTCTGTTCTGTCCCTTTTCTCAGGGTTGTAATCCAATTCTACACTCATAGTTTGTTGCATCTCCCTACTCCAGATGGCAGCAGTAAAAAATATAAGTAAAATAAAAATAATCCACAAAGTCACCACAAGCCAACCTGGTAAATGCTCCATTGCTACGTAAATAATAAATATATAAAAACCGCTGTTGTAATAACGAAAACAAAGTAGGAATGTCCCAGTAAAACCTATATTTATTCACATTAAAATCAATAAAACAGGATGAGCGCGCTTTCGCTAATACAGCTTCTTCAGATCCATAGAAGAAACACCATTATAGCACCTATATATAAATAAATTCAAAAAAAGTTTATCCAATCAGACTCAGTAATTAATTAAGGCATATTGGCATCGACCAAATACAAGTATAAAGTGCAGTATAGAATCAAATCATTCATGTGGAACTGAGATTCACATCTTGTATGGGTATCAGATTGCCATGCCAAAGTAATGGGGAACCATCACCACTGTTTAATCTCATACAGCCAATGCATTATACATTGCTATCATGGAATTAGCATGTTGTATAAAATCAAGGATGAAAACAGTAGACTGTTTGGTTATCTCTGTGGGCTGCTGGCAGGTGCATAAATAAACAAGTATTTGTCAATATCAAGTAGCGCCCTGCATTTGTAGTGATAAGCAACAATAACGACTGAAGAAAGGTGATAAAAAAAGAGCAAGTGTGGGGCACAGAGGAAGTGGAAAAAGAACACTTAAAATGTAATTCTCCACTGCATTCCAATTTGTGTATAGACTCAGCTGTTCCAGAGAGAATTAAAGCCAGAGCCCCAAGTAAAAACAGGCTGCCCTGGTGGACATGTAGCATCAGCAAATTTTACAACAAATGCAAAAAGTTGCTGTCTAAGAAAACTAAGGCGAGGCCATACCAATGGAAAAGCACCATCCTCAGCCTCAGCAGACAGATAAGACAACATGTCAAATCGTCTAAGGGTAACTTTAAGAAAAACTTAGCAATCACAGCCAAAGACAACAATAAGGCCTTTTACAGCTGTATACCTAGCCTTAAAAGGTAGGACCCAAGCATGTGCCAAACTAGTAACTAATGGTATCACACACACTGATCCAGCAAGGACAGCAAACCTGCTGATGGACAAATTTGGTGAAAATTTCACTCCCTCATCTCCTCCAAACTTATCACAAACCTTGCCCTCAACTCCCCCCACCCTACATATCCAAAGAGCAGGTCATTAAAGTCTTTTCTAAGGCAAAAAACACAGCCTCTATGGGACCTGACAGCATCCCAGACTGTCTTCTAAACAAACTAAAACGTGAAGTACCCCATTCAGTCACAGCCTAACCACAGGCTTTGTTCCTGCAGAATGGAGAACAGTAACAGTTATTCCCATCCACAAAGGCGGCTTAGTAATGGGCCCAGGGAATTATAGGCCCATAAGTCTGACCAGCATCATCTGTAAACCCATGGAACGTTATCATAATGGACCTCATAAGTAAAGATATAGGTGACCTCCAAGCCCTGGATCTGACCCAATTCAGCTTCAAGGGCAGATCCTTTCTATTACACCTGGTGGATTTCTTTGAAAATGTGACCAGAGCCATTAACAAGGGCAGATATGTACACACAGCATACTTCGACTTGGCAAAGGCCTTTGACACAATCCCATACTCAGCCATAACCAATAAACTTTGCAAACTGAATGTAAACCCCTTTGTTGTAAGATGAGTTGCCAACTGGCTCACAAACTGGTTACACACTATCAAACTGTATGACTCCACATCAACCATCAGACCTGTCACCAGTGGGGTGCCACAAGAGTCAGTGCTGGGCCTGCTACTGTTTGGTATATAGTTCTCAGAAGTTCAGGCTAAAACTAAGGGGCTGTGCTGACCAAGTTTGCAGACAACTGCAAACTGGGTGCAATCACTGAATCCCCAAATGATGTCAGTATACTTCAGGAGGGTCTTACACAGACCAATGACTGGTGTCTTAGTCAACTTCTCAAACTGAATGCAAAGAAATGAATCATTATTCCCTTCAGTAAAAACAATGTCCCTTCTCACTATCAAATTAACAACAATACTCTGTGTACCTACGAAGTGGTAAGAGATCTGGGATCACAAGTAGACTGTGACCTTAACTTTGACCACCATGTATCTACTGTAGTAATGAAGGCTTTCTACATAGCACACCTGAAAAGGAAAGACATCATCTCTAGAGCAAAGGAGGTTATAACCCCTCTATACTCACTCATCACTAATGAGGCCCATGATTGAGTATAATGCCCCTTTTGGCATGTACTGTATAAAGCACCTGCAGCAATTGGAGAGACCTCAGAGGTTTTTAAGAAGATCAAGGGACTCCAGCACATGCCTTACACAAAGCCCCCGTCACTATATTCAGTACCATATAGACTTCTTAGGGGAGACTTATGCCTGGGCTTGCAGAGCAATCTCCAATGCAAACCTAATGAATTTGCTGCACATCCATAAATTAAACAGGACTAGTGATACCTGCTCCAGGGACGTAAATATGGCCTGCAACCTGACTAGGACATGCTGGAGGGACAGATTTCTCTCCCAGC